>NC_090347.1:44227433-44456903 GCF_035084215.1 Heptranchias perlo
TGGGGAGGAGGAGGGGGAACGAGGGGGGGTGGATGGAAAGAGGAGGAGGAGGAACGAGGGGGGGGTGGATGGAAAGAGGAGGAGGAGGGAACGAGGGGGGTGGATGGAAAGAGGAGGAGGGGGAACGAGAGGGGGTGGAAAGAGGAGGAGGAACGAGGGGGGTGGAAAGAGGGAGGGGGGAACGAGGGGGGGTGGAAAGAGGAGGGGGAACGAGGGGGGGGTGGAAAGAGGAGGGGGAACGAGGGGGGGTGGAAAGAGGAGGGGGAACGAGGGGGGGGGTGGAAAGAGGAGGGGGAACGAGGGGGGGTGGAAAGAGGAGGGGGAACGAGGGGGGTGGAAGAAGGAGGGGGGACGGGGGGTGGAAAGAGGAGGGGGAACGAGGGGGGGAACGAGGGGGGGTGGAAAGAGGAGGGGGAACGAGGGGGGGTGGAAAGAGGAGGGGGAACGAGGGGGGTGGAAAGAGGAGGGGGAACGAGAGGGGGTGGAAAGAGGAGGAGGAACGAGAGGGGGTGGAAAGAGGAGGAGGAACGAGAGGGGTGGAAGAGGAGGGGGAACGAGGGGGGGTGGAAAGAGGAGGGGGAACGAGGGGGGGGTGGAAAGAGGAGGGGGAACGAGGGGGGGTGGAAAGAGGAGGGGGAACGAGGGGGGGTGGAAAGAGGAGGGGGAACGAGGGGGGGTGGAAAGAGGAGGGGGAACGAGGGGGGGTGGAAAGAGGAGGGGAACGAGGGGGGTGGAAAGAGGAGGGGAACGAGGGGGGTGGAAAGAGGAGGGGGAACGAGGGGGGGTGGAAAGAGGAGGGGGAACGAGGGGGGGTGGAAAGAGGAGGGGGAACGAGGGGGGGTGGAAAGAGGAGGGGGAACGAGGGGGGGGGTGGAAAGAGGAGGGGGAACGAGGGGGGGTGGAAAGAGGAGGGGGGAACGAGGGGGGGGTGGAAAGAGGAGGGGAAGGGGAGGACGAGGGGGGGGTGGAAAGAGGAGGGGGAGGGGGAACGAGGGGGGGTGGAAAGAGGAGGGGAACGAGGGGGGGTGGAAAGAGGAGGGGGAACGAGGGGGGGTGGAAAGAGGAGGGGGAACGAGGGGGGGTGGAAAGAGGAGGGGGAACGAGGGGGGGTGGAAAGAGGAGGGGGAACGAGGGGGGGTGGAAAGAGGAGGGGGAACGAGGGGGGGTGGAAAGAGGAGGGGGAACGAGGGGAGGTGGAAAGAGGAGGGGGAACGAGGGGGGGGTGGAAAGAGGAGGGGGGAACGAGGGGGGGTGGAAAGAGGAGGGGGAACGAGGGGGGGTGGGAACGAGGGGGGGTGGAAAGAGGAGGGGGAACGAGGGGGGGGTGGAAAGAGGAGGGGGAACCAGGGGGGGGTGGAAAGAGGAGGGGGAGGGGGAACGAGGGGGGGTGGAAAGAGGAGGAGGGGGAACGAGGGGGGGTGGAAAGAGGAGGAGGGGGAACGAGGGGGGGTGGAAAGAGGAGGAGGGGGAACGAGGGGGGGTGGAAAGAGGAGGAGGGGGGGGTGGGAAAGGAGGAGGAGGAGGGGGAACGAGAGGGGGGGTGGAAAGAGGAGGGGAGAACGAGGGGGGGTGGAAAGAGGAGGGAGAACGAGGGGGGGTTGGAAAGAGGAGGAGGAGGGGGGAACGAGAGGGGGTGGAAAGAGGAGGAGGAGGAGGGGGAACGAGGGGGGGGTGGAAGAGGAGGAGGAGGGGGGAACGAGGGGGGGGGGGGTGGAAAGAGGAGGAGGAGGGGGAACGAGGGGGGGTGGAAAGAGGAGGAGGAGGGGGGGGAACGAGGGGGGGGTGGAAAGAGGAGGGGAACGAGGGGGGGTGGAAAGAGGAGGAGGGGGAACGAGGGGGGGGGTGGAAAGAGGAGGCGGGGGAACGAGGGGGGGGTGGAAAGAGGAGGAGGGGGAACGAGGGGGGGTGGAAAAGAGGAGGAGGGGGAACGAGGGGGGGGTGGAAAAGAGGAGGAGGGGAGGGGGAGTCTTCACAGGGCTTCCCCTCTCTCCCGGTAAAGTCCTCTCCTCTCCGGGTTGCCGTTACCTTTGTCCCGAGCCGTGCCGGACAAAGGCTCTGTAAACTCCCCTCCCCCGCCCGCCATTTTGTGCCAAGCTGCCAATCCCGCTGCAGCTGATCCCGGCTGAAGGCTAAAGATCGCGGCCCCCATTTTGATAATCAAACCGAGCCGATCTACGGCCGAAGCGAAACCAGTCCGATCGCAGCCACGGAAACGGCAACCAGCCGAAAAATCATCGCACCCTACGCGAGCCGCCGACCCAGTCAGTGGCGGGCGGGCGGGCGGGCGGCCTACCTCCCCAGCCCGAGTCCCCGAGGCCGCACTCACCTTCTTCCAGTAACCTCTCCCTTCGCTCTAAGTCGCTATACTCCGCGAGCCGAGGCCGATCGTGCCGTTTATACCCGCGGCGTACCGGCGCGCTGACGTCATCTTCGCCCACATCACCTCCCTGGGGGACAATCCCTGCTCCGATTGGCTAGAAGTCGCGCTTTTGATTGGTCTTTAGAATCGCATTGCCATAGGTCCATTCTCTCAAAACGAGCCAATCAACGGGAGGGAAAATACCGCTTTCTGATTGGTCTATTTTAACGCAAATTTCGATCCTCTGGCTGGCACCAAGGTCCGGCGGTCAGAGTGAGAGCGGAGCGGAGCGCGAGCCCAGCGGGAGCGGGAGAGAGGGGAGGCGCGAGCGCCAGCGGTTGGCCTATCTGTCAGACCAGGTCTGTGCACTTCGGTTGAGGCTCACTCATTTGGGTATAAAAACACATCGTGGTTGTACACAGGATATAGAAAGATAACAAGAGGGAAGTTGCATTTAGTCAGCATTTTAACAAACTGTGAAGAAGAATCCCAATCTCTGACTGACTGTCCTCATTCCCCACGGCCCCGTATCCACCCAGTATAATCCCACTGCCCCCCTCATTCCCCACGGCCCTGTATCCACCCAGTATAATCCCACAGCCCCCCTCATTCCCCACGGCCCTGTATCCACCCAGTATAATCCCACTGCCCCCCCCCCTCATTCCCCACAGCCCTGTATCCACCCAGTATAATCCCACTGCCCCCCTCATTCCCCACAGCCCTGTATCCACCCAGTATAATCCCACTGCCCCCCCTCATTCCCCACAGCCCTGTATCCACCCAGTATAATCCCACTGCCCCCCCTCATTCCCCACAGCCCTGTATCCACCCAGTATAATCCCACTGCCCCCCTCATTCCCCACAGCCCTGTATCCACCCAGTATAATCCCACTGCCCCCCCCCACATTCCCCACAGCCCTGTATCCACCCAGTATAATCCCACTGCCCCCCTCATTCCCCACAGCCCTGTATCCACCCAGTATAATCCCACTGCCCCCCTCATTCCCCATGGCCCTGTATCCACCCAGTATAATCCCACTGCCCCCCTCATTCCCCATGGCCCTGTATCCACCCAGTATAATCCCACTGCCCCCCTCATTCCCCACGGCCCTGTATCCACCCAGTATAATCCCACTGCCCCCTCATTCCCCACGGCCCTGTATCCACCCAGTATAATCCCACTGCCCCCCTCATTCCCCACGGCCCTGTATCCACCCAGTATAATCCCACTGCCCCCCTCATTCCCCACGGCCCTGTATCCACCCAGTATAATCCCACTGCCCCCCTCATTCCCCACGGCCCTGTATCCACCCAGTATAATCCCACTGCCCCCCTCATTCCCCACGGCCCTGTATCCACCCAGTATAATCCCACAGCCCCCCCTCATTCCCCACGGCCCTGTATCCACCCAGTATAATCCCACTGCCCCCTCATTCCCCACGGCCCTGTATCCACCCAGTATAATCCCACAGCCCCCCCTCATTCCCCACGGCCCTGTATCCACCCAGTATAATCCCACTGCCCCCTCATTCCCCACGGCCCTGTATCCACCCAGTATAATCCCACTGCCCCCTCATTCCCCACGGCCCTGTATCCACCCAGTATAATCCCACTGCCCCCCTCATTCCCCACGGCCCTGTATCCACCCAGTATAATCCCACTGCCCCCCCCTCATTCCCCACAGCCCTGTATCCACCCAGTATAATCCCACTGCCCCCCTCATTCCCCACAGCCCTGTATCCACCCAGTATAATCCCACTGCCCCCCCTCATTCCCCACAGCCCTGTATCCACCCAGTATAATCCCACTGCCCCCCTCATTCCCCACAGCCCTGTATCCACCCAGTATAATCCCACTGCCCCGTATCCACCCAGTATAATCCCACTGCCCCCCTCATTCCCCACAGCCCTGTATCCACCCAGTATAATCCCACTGCCCCCCAAATTCCCCACAGCCCTGTATCCACCCAGTATAATCCCACTGCCCCCCCTCATTCCCCACAGCCCTGTATCCACCCAGTATAATCCCACTGCCCCGTATCCACCCAGTATAATCCCACTGCCCCCCTCATTCCCCACGGCCCTGTATCCACCCAGTATAATCCCACTGCCCCCCTCATTCCCCACGGCCCTGTATCCACCCAGTATAATCCCACTGCCCCCTCATTCCCCACAGCCCTGTATCCACCCAGTATAATCCCACTGCCCCCCAAATTCCCCACAGCCCTGTATCCACCCAGTATAATCCCACTGCCCCCCTCATTCCCCACAGCCCTGTATCCACCCAGTATAATCCCACTGCCCCCCAAATTCCCCACAGCCCTGTATCCACCCAGTATAATCCCACTGCCCCCCTCATTCCCCACTGCCCTGTATCCACCCAGTATAATCCCACTGCCCTGTATCCACCCAGTATAATCCCACTGCCCCCTCATTTCCCACGGCCCTGTATCCACCCAGTATAATCCCACTGCCCCCCTCATTCCCCACAGCCCTGTATCCACCCAGTATAATCCCACTGCCCCCCTCATTCCCCACAGCCCTGTATCCACCCAGTATAATCCCACTGCCCCCTCATTCCCCACAGCCCTGTATCCACCCAGTATAATCCCACTGCCCCCCTCATTCCCCACAGCCCTGTATCCACCCAGTATAATCCCACTGCCCCCCTCATTCCCCACGGCCCTGTATCCACCCAGTATAATCCCACTGCCCCCCTCATTCCCCACGGCCCTGTATCCACCCAGTATAATCCCACTGCCCCCTCATTCCCCATAGCCCTGTATCCACCCAATATAATCCCACTGCCCCCCTCTCTCCCCATAGCCCTGTATCAATCCAAAACTAATCCCACTGCCCCACTATCTCCCCATAGTCCTGTATCAATCCAAAACTAATCCCACTGCCCCACTCTCTCCCCATAGTCCTGTATCAATTCAAAACTAATCCCACTGCCCTACTGTCATCTCATAACCAAAAATCTACCTCTGCTTCAAATATTTATCCAATTTTCCTTTAAAAATGGAAAGGTTCTTTGCCGGAACCACTGCCTTCTGCAAAGCATTTCATGCTCCATCAACCCACTGCATGCAGATGTTTCTCATAACCACTCTCCTCACTGTCTTAGTAACAGTGTGAATTGAAATCCTGGCCTTAACCACCCTCCCTGGTAACCCATTTAATGGAAAGGGGGAGGAAAGCAAGGGGAGGAGAATGACATAATAGGCAAGGGGTGGGAAGGAATGGGTTCTTCAGGCAGGAAATGGTAGGAAGATGGGGGAAAAGTGAAGGGGCATGAATAGGGGGAGGGAACCAGGCAGTGATGCAGGCCAGTGGGTTATTGGTGGTTTTTGCGTCACAGGTGGAGAAAGGGAACTAAGCCACAAGTCACATGTGGGTGGGTGTCTGATCATGATGGTCCAAGTATAATGAGTGTGAGGCAGGCTTGATGGACCAGCTGGTCTTTTCCTGTCTGTCATTTCTGTATGTTGGTATCTCATTGGTAAGCCCTTAAGGGAATTCCCTCCCTCTAGTTCCCTTCCTCTATTAAGAAGCACAGAAGGTTACAGCACAGTAGGAAATCATTCGGACCATCGTGCCGGTGTCAGTTCTCTGAGGAAGTTTAATCCCTTTCCCTATTTAGCCCATCACACCTGTGCTGGCTTTCTGAAAGATCGATCCCTTTAGGCCCCATTTTTCTTTTTTCAAATATTTATACACTCTCTACAGTGTCCCATCAAACACTCCCAGAGCAGGTACAGCACGGGTTAGATACAGAGTAAAGCTCCCTCTACACTGCCCCAACAAACACTCCCAGAGCAGGTACAGCACGGGTTAGTTACAGAGTAAAGCTCCCTCTACACTGTCCCATCAAACACTCCCAGAGCAGGTACAGCACGGGTTAGTTACAGAGTAAAGCTCCCTCTACACTGCCCCAACAAACACTCCCAGAGCAGGTACAGCACGGGTTAGTTACAGAGTAAAGCTCCCTCTACACTGCCCCAACAAGTTGTACCGACCCAAACTCAGAAGCGCGTTCCCTACTGCAGCAGTATTATATTTTCCAGCCATCCTGTGGCCTATTTGCTAAATGTAGCAAAAATTTGATCGTGAGTATAAATTTGTGTTACCCAACCTCATTTCAAGTGTATCCTTACAGTCCAAGGACATCAGTACCCATCAGTCTGATAGCGTTAGATGAAGGTAGGGTGAGAGGAGGCTCGTGTAGAGTATAAACACCGGCATAGATCTGTTGGGCCGAGTGGCCTGTTTCTGTGCTATAAATTCGATGTAATTGTAGTCTGGGTTAGATGTGAAATGCCAGGGTCTATCCCACTGCACCACCCAGTTTTCTGCTACTATTCTAACATATTGGATGGCGAGATTGTCACCAGCTGGATAGTAATCACTAGCTGCTCTGTTGAATGAAGTGCAAATTAATAAATAAACAAACACAAAGCACTGAGGTAAAGAAAGTGCAAATATTTAATTGCTGAAAAT
The DNA here is from genome assembly GCF_035084215.1 of Heptranchias perlo. Classification (NCBI taxonomy): domain Eukaryota; kingdom Metazoa; phylum Chordata; class Chondrichthyes; order Hexanchiformes; family Hexanchidae; genus Heptranchias; species Heptranchias perlo. Next base: position 44,234,292 of record NC_090347.1, read on the forward strand.
TCAGTTTTACTGAATGTTTGTTGTTGGCAAAAGAGGAATTTTAACAGAGGTATGTGTCATTTTTGGGAAATAAAATCCTTTTGCAAACTGCAATATAAAACAATCCCTAATGGCCTGGACACAGAGTCTGTACATTCATCAGCTGACTTTATAGGGCCAGTCTTAAGAATGGAGAGTCCCATGAGGGAGCCTCACCCACCGGGAGCATCTGTTGAGAAATCACAAGCCTGTTCCCCACAATTTCCTCATGTGTATTCCTGGTGGGCATGGGTCCCTCAGAGTGCACATTCATAAAATTAACCCTTATACATAAATAGAACTCCCACACGATAAGGACATTTACACAGCCTTCTCACATCTATCACAATTGTCCCAAAATTGTTCATATACAATGAATTACTCTGAAGTGCAGTCACTGTTATATAGGCAAACACAGCAGCCATTTTGTGCACAGCAAAGTCCCACAGACATTAATAAGATATAGATAGACTTGCATTTATATAGCGCCTTTCATGACCCCAGGATATCCCAAAGCACTTTACAGCCAATGTAATACAATAGTGACTACACTTCAAAAGTAATATAGAAAATGTGGCAGCCAATATGTGCACAGGAAGGTCCCACAAACAGCAATGAGATAATGATCACATAATCTGTTTTGAGTGATGTTGGTTGAGGGAAAGATATTGGCCAGGAATATATTGTCACCAGCTGGATAGTAATCATTGATAGGAATATATTGGCCAGGGAGAACTCCCCTGCTCTTCAAATAGTGCCATGGGATTTTTAACATCTCAGCCAAAGTTTGGCATCTCTGACAATACAGCACTCCCACAGCACCATACTGGAATGGCAGCCTAAGCTACGTGCTCCAGTCCTGGTGTGGGGCTTAGAGCTCACTCAGGGCTAAACTGGCACTGTACTAAGTCTGATGTGGGTAGCTGTTGCAAAAGCTGGACACAAACACAAATCTTGCATTAAATAAAATGAAAAAAACACACACTAAACATGATCTGACTGCAGTGTCTCCACTGCTGTACAACTGAGTCTTAACTGGTTGCTGTTAAAGACATCAAAACACCCAGAACATTTTTTTAAAACTATGTGCGATCTACCCAAAGGCAAACAACACTGCTGTGGAATCAACTCAAAATCCTGAAACAAGGTGAGTCTGAAAATCAAAAGGAACAGTTCAAGACAGATAAAAGTGAGCTTTCCGAAGAGATACCATAGCCTGAGGCCCCGGAAACAGGCAGTGAGACGCCCACAGCAAAAGGCAAAGTCAAGAACACTCTATGCCAGGGGTGGGAGGGGCGAGGGAGAGGTTTGGGGGGAGATCGGCCTCATCCGCCAGCCGCACATATCGGGAAATCACTGGCGTGTCGCTCGTGATTTTCCATGATGGCAGCACGCGGGGGTGTTTGCAAGTGGCGCACACTGATGTCGTCGTCCCTGGTGCGTCTGGGTGACGGACTGAAAGAGATGAGGTGCCTGAATGTCCTCCCTTTTTGATTCCATCCAGTGTTGGTGTTTCTCCCTGAGGTTGCGCAGCCTTTATGTTTCCATTGACTTTTTTTCCCGTTGCCTTCGTATTTTGATGAATGCCTGAGCATCTTTGTCTCCTTTCCGTGCCTCTAATAACTTCAGTATATTGTCTTCTGCCAAGAAAATTAAAGTCTTGCACAGTTAAGAGATAGTAAAGTTTGATCACGATTGTAGTATGAATATCCTTTTTCCTCCCAGGCTTCGCTCCTCCTTCCTTGAAGGTGCTGACTGCTGCTGGACCACAGTTCCCTCCAGCCGCACCCCAGGTGGCCACTTTTCATATCTCATCCTCAACAGTGACCTGCCCTGGGAGTGTTTGATGGGACACTGTAGGGAGAGCTTTACTCTGTATCTAACCCGTGCTGTACCTGCCCTGGGAGTGTTTGATGGTACAGTAACATAGTGGTTATGTTACTGGACTAGTAATCCTAGAGGCCTGGCCTAATAATCTGGAGTCATAAGTTCAAATCCTGCCATGGCAGCTGGGCAATTTAAATTCAATTAATTAAATTTTAAAAATCTGGAATAAAAAAAAACTAGTATCTGTAATAGTGGCCATGAAACTACCGGATTGTCGTTAAAAACCCATTTGGTTCACTCGTGAACCTTAGTGCCACACAACACGTTGGATGGTGTCCTCAGTGTGAAGACAGGACTTCTACTGGGCCTGCGGCAGGTGGTGAGCAAACCAACACCAGGGAAAAACCTACTTGACCTCGTCCTCACCAATCTACGTGTCGCAAATGCATCTGTTCATGACAGTATTGGTAGGAGTGACCACTGCACAGTCCTTGTAGAGACAAAGTCCCATCTTCAAACTGAGGACACCATCCAACGTGTTGTGTGGCACTACCACCGTGCTAAATGGGATAGATTCAGAACAGATCTAGCAGCTCAAAACTGGGCATCCATGAGGCGCTGTGGGCCATCAGAAACAGCAGAATTGTATTCCATCACAATCCGTAACCTCATGGCCCGGCATATTCCTCACTCTACCATTACAAAAAGCCAGGGGATCAACCCTGATTCAATGAGGAGTGTAGAAGAGCATGCCAGGAGCAGCACCAGGCGTACCTAAAAATGAGGTGCCAACCTGGTGAAGCTACAACTCAGGACTACATGCATGCTAAACAGCGGAAGCAATACGCTGTAGACAGAGCTAAGCGATTCCACAACCAACGAATCAGATCAAAGCTCTGCAGTCCTGCCACATCCAGTCGTGAATGGTGGTGGACAATTAAACAACTAACGGGAGGAGGAGGCTCTGTGAACATCCTCATCCTCAATGATGGCTGAGTCCAGCACGTGAGTGCAAAAGACAAGGCTGAAGTATTTGAAGCCATGTTCAGCTAGAAGTGCTGAGTGGATGATCCATCTTGGCCTCCTCCCGATATCCCCACCATCACAGAAGCCAGTCTTCAGCCAATTCAATACACTCCACGTGATATCAAGAAACGGCTGAGTGCGCTGGATACAACAAAGGCTATGGGCCCTGACAGGCTGGGTGCTGAAGACCTGTGCTCCAGAACTAGCCACGCCTCTAGCCAAGCTGTTCCAGTACAGCTACAACACTGGCATCTACCCGACAATGTGGAAAATTGCCCAGGGATGTCCTGTCCACAAAAAGCAGGACAAATCCAATCCAGCCAATTACTGCCCCACCAGTCTACTCTCAATCATCAGCAAGGTGATGGAAGGTGTCGTCGACAGTGCTATAAAGCAGCACTTACTCACCAATAACCTACTCACCAATGCTCAGTTTGGATCCACCAGGACCACTCAGCTCCAGACCTCATTACAGCCTTGGTCCAAACATGGACAAAAGAGCTGAATTCCAGAGGTGAGGTGAGAGTGACTGCCCTTGACATCAAGGCAGCATTTGACCAATTGTGGCACCAAGGAGCCCTAGTAAAATTGAAGTCAATGGGAATCAGGGGGAAAACTCTCCAATGGCTGGAGTCATACCTAGCACAAAGGAAGATGGTAGTGGTTGTTGGAGGCCAATCATCTCAGCCCCAGGACATTGCTGCAGGAGTTCCTCAGGGCAGTATCCTTGGCCCAACCATCTTCAGCTGCTTCGTCAATGACCTTCCCTCCATCATAAGGTCAGAAATGGGAATGTTCGCTGATGATTGCACAATGTTCAGTTCAATTCGCAACCTCTCAGAAAAGGAAGTAGTCCGTGCCCGCATGCAGCAAGACCTGGACAACATCCAGGCTTGGGCTGATAAGTGGCAAGTAAGATTCGTGCCAGACAAGTGCCAGGCAATGACCACCTCCCCTTGACATTCAACGGCATTACCATCGCCGAATCCCCCATCAACATCCTGGGGGTCACCACTGACCAGAAACTTAACTGGACTAGCCACGTAAATATTGTGGCTATAAGAGCAGGTCAGAGGCTGGGTATTCTGCAGTGAGTGACTCACCTCCTGACTCCCCAAAGCCTTTCCACCATCTAGAAGGCACGAGTCAGGAATGTGATGGAGTACTCTCCACTTGCCTGGATGAGTGCAGCTCCAACAACACTCAAGAAGTTCGACACCATCCAGGACAAAGCAGCCCGCTTGATTGGTACCCCATTCACCACCCTGAACATTCACTCCCTTCACCACCGATGCACCGTGGCTGCAGTGTGTACCATCCACTGCAGCAACTCACCAAGGCTTCTTTGACAGCACTCCCAAACCCGCGACCTCTACCACCTAGAAGGACAAGAGCAGCAGGTACATGGGAACAACACCACCTGCACGTTCCCCTCCAAGTCACACACCATCCCGACTTAGAAATATATCGCTGTTCCTTCATTGTTGCTGGGTCAGAATCCTGGAACTCCCTTCCTAACAGCACAGTGTGAGAATCCTTCACCACACGGACTGCTGCGGTTCAAGAAGGCGGCTCACCACCACCTTCTGAACGGCAATTAGGGATGGGCAATAAATGCTGGCTTTGCCAGTGACTCCCACATCCCATGAACAAATTTTTTTTAAAGTGTAGACAGAGGTTTACTCTGTATCTAACCTGTGCTGTACCTACCCCGGGAGTGTTTGATGGGACAGTGTAGAGGAAGCTTTCCTCTCTTTTTAGCCCGTGCTGTACCTGGCCTGGGAGTGTTTGCGGCCAACACTGGGTGCCTGAACTGTCAAAGTGTTCCATTGCACAACATTGACATCTGTACACTTGATGAGCACAGAACTCACACAAAAAAAAATATAAAGTAATGAAAGGCACAGGAGGAGCTGTCATTTGATGGGATGGTGCAGCAAGGGATGTTACTCTGTATCGGTCACTGGCCTGAATGAATGGCCAGAAAATGTGGAAGGTGAGGAAAGTAGCTTGTTCTTACCTTTTGGTTTTGGATGGCCGAGACTCAATCGGCTCTGAGGAACTTTGCTAATACTGAATGCTTCCTCAGTGCTGTCCAGTCCAGGGATGTCTTGCAGAGAGAAGTACGCCTCCCCTTCCAGATCATCACTGAGCAGAGTATCATGATCAAATACAGTGAGGAGTAGGCAGGCCCCCTCCTTCTGACACTGCTCCAGAGTAACATTACTGAAGACAGAAAATCCATTATTACTCTTCTGCTCATGCACTGAGGGAAAAATACAACTTTTCACACTCAAAACTTGTAAGATTTTTGCCTGTAAATACTTGTGCAAGTCTAGGATTCTGCAAATGTTCTGATTCAGGCCAAGAACCAAAAAATAGCTCGTACTGCATCAAATTATCACAGTGCGTGTGCAATCACAAGCCCTGAGCTGCAGGATTGAGAGTCCAATCTCTGAACCACACTGCCAGTAAATTGCACCTTTTGTGCTGTCCAAATTCAAATGGGTGCTTGTAGCCCTCAGAATCAAACTGTCTGCGGGTAATTTTGACTTTGCGATAGTGTAAAAAGGGTGATAGCGAATTGGCAGCCTGTTTTACATCTCTCCCGATTTTTATTTTCGTACAGGCCAGAAAGGTTCCAGGTTCAATCCTTGTTCTGTGCTCTAGGGGCATTATAGTTGCCCTCTGCATTCTTGGGTTAGAGAGCAGAAAATCAGCCAGGGTTCCTGCTCCTGATCACCATTCAGCAACCTTTTCTGGAAAGTATATATGTGGACGTCATTTGAGGACAAGATCAGACTCGGCTGTGATAGCCTGCCATGAAAAATGGACAAACAACAGGAAGGAAACTGGTTCCTGTGGGACCACACCCTGGCAGGACATAAGGCGAGGACAACAACAAGTTGCATTTATATAGCACCTTTAATGTAGTAAAACGTCCCAAGGCACTTCACAGGAGCGTAATCAAACAAAATTTGACACCGAGCCACATAAGGAGATATTACAACATGTGACCAAAAGCTTGGTGAAAGGGTTAGGTTTAAAGGAGCATCTTAAAAGGAGGAGAGAGAGGCGGAGAGGTTTAGGGAGAGAATTCCAGAGCTTAGGGCCCTAGGTAGCTGAAGGCACAGCCGCCAGTAGTGAGGCGAAGAAAATCGGGGATGCGCAAGAGGCCAGAATTGGAGGAGTGCAGAGATCTCAGAGGGTTGTAGGGCTGGAGGAGATTACAGAGATAGGGAGGAGCGAGGCCACGTTGCCAGACCGGGAGCCAGTGTAGGTCAGCGAGCACAGGGGTGATGGGTGAACAGGACTTGGTGCAAGTTAGGATACAGGCAGCAGAGCTTTGGATGAGCTCAAGTTTACGGAGGGTACAAGGTGGGAGGCCAGCCAGGAGAGCATTTGAATAGTCAAGTCTAGAGGTAACAAAGGCATGGATGAGGGACAAGTACTAACAGAACTTATACCTGAACTCGAAGACCTCGTCGAAGAGCGGGTTGAGGTCATTATTCTTGCGTTGAGTTTCTTTGCTCTCTACCAATGGGAAGATGTGTTTGGGTTCCAGAGTCATCTGCACAAAAGGATCACTGGTACCTGCACAGGGAGAGATACGATGGGGAATGAGGAAGAGATGCAGACAGTGTAATGACACGGGCCACTTATCTCTTAAGCTAGAAACCCCATCTCCTTTCTTACCATTGGAATCCAGTGGGATGAGATTAACTGCATTTAGGATTTCAACATGGAGATTTTTTACTTGATTGTCATAAAACACTTTTATAGTCACCGCACCGTATTTTGAACATTCATCAGCAGTCTTAAAAAAAAGAGGAAGAACCGTTAGAGTGAAATGCTGTCTTTTAATCTTTTTACGCATCAAGTATTAAGGAGGAAGAAAGAACATGCATTTATATTGCGCCTTTCACGTCCTCAGGACCTCCCAAAGTGCACCACAGCCAATTAATTATTTTTGAATGCAGTCACGGTTATACAGGCAAGCGCGCGGCAAGGGCCCACAAATAACAATGAGAGAACTGGTTAGATAATCTGTTTTGCTGGTGTTGGTGAAGGATAAATATTGGCGCGAACATCTGGAGAACTCCCGTCATCTTTCAATAGTGCCATGTGATCTTTTACATCCACCCGAGAGGGCAGACAGAGCCTCGATTTAACGTCTCATTTAAAAGACAGCACCTTCGACAGCGCAGCATTCCTCAGTACTGCACTGGAATGTCAGCCTGGACTATGTGCTCAAGTCCTGGAGTTTGGATTGAACCCACGACCTTCTGAGGAAATGGAACACTTCATACCAAGTGTCAGACACTCCCAGGTCAGGTACAGCACGGGTTAGATACAGAGTAAAGCTCCCTCTACACTGTCCCATCAAACACTCCCAGGGCAGGTACAGGGTTAGATACAGAGTAAAGCTCCCTCTACACTGTCCCATCAAACACTCCCAGGGCAGGTACAGGGTTAGATACAGAGTAAAGCTCTCTCTACACTGTCCCATCAAACACTCCCAGGGCAGGTACAGCACGGGTTAGATACAGAATAAAGCTACCTCTACACTGTCCTATCAAACACTCCCAGGGCAGGTACAGCACGGGTTAAATACAACAGCAACAACTTGCATTTATATAGCGCCTTTAATGTAGTAAAACATCCCAAGGCTCTTCATAGGAGCATAATAAAACAAAATTTGACACCGAGCCACATAAGGAGATATTAGGACAGGTGACCAAAAGCTTAGTGAAAGAGATAGGTTTTAAGGAGTGTCTTAAAGGAGTAGCGAGGCGGAGAGGTTTAGGGAGGGATTTCCAGAGCTTAGAGCCTGGCCGCCAATGGTGGAGCAATTAAAATCGGGGCTGCATAAGAGGCCAGAATTGGAGGAGCGCAGAGATCTCGGAGAATTGTAGGGCTGGAGGAGGTTACAGAGATAGGGAGGGGCGCGGCCATGGAAGGATTTGAAAACAAGGATGAGAATTTTAAAATCAAGGTGTGGCCAGACCGGGAGCCAATGTAGGTCAGCGAGTACAGGGGTGATGGGTGAACAGGACTTGGTGCGAGTTAGGATAGGAGCAGCAGAGTTTTGGATGAGCTCAAGTTACTTGAGGGTGGAAGATGGAGGTTGGCCAGGAGGGTATTGGAATAGTCGAGTCTAAAGGTAACAAAGGCATTGATAAGGGTTTCAACAGCAGATGAGCTGAGGCGGGGTGGAGATGGGCAATGTTACGGAGGTGGAAGTAGGCGGTCTTGGTGATGGAGAGGATATGTGGTCGGAAGCTCATCTCAGGGTCAAATAGGACGCCGAGATTGCGAACGGTCTGGTTCGGCCTCAGACAGTGGCCAGGGAGAGGAATGGAGTCGGTGGCTAGGGAACGGAATTAGTGGCGGGGACTGAAGACAATGGCTTTGGTCTTCCCAATATTTAGCTGGAAGAAATTTCTGCTCATCCAATATCGGATGTAGGACAAGCAGCATGATAAATCGGAGGCAGTGGAGGGGTCAAAAGAGGTGGTGGTGAGGTAAAGCTGAGGTAGTCAGTGTACATGTGGAACCTGACGTGTTTTCGGATGGGGTCGCCGAGGGGCAGCATGTAGATGAGAAATAGGAGGGGGCCAAGGATAGATCCTTGGGGGACTCCAGAGGGAGCGGGAAGAGCAGCCATTGCAGGTGATGCTCTGACTACGACTGGATAGATAAGAATGGAACCAGGCGAGCGCAGTCCCACCCAGCTGGATGACGGAGGAGAGGCGTTGGAGGAGGATGGTGTGGTCGGTCATGTCAAGGGCTGCAAACAGGTCGAGAAGTATGAGGAGAGATAGTTTACCATCGTCACAGTCATGTAGGATGTCATTTGTGACTTTGATAAGGGCTGTTTCAGTGTTATGGCGGGGCAGAAACCCGATTGGAGGGGTTCAAACGTAGAGTTATGGGAAAGATGGGCACGGATTTGGGAGGTGACAACATGTTCAAGCAGTAAAGCTTCCTCCACACTGTCTCATCAAACACTCGCCAACACGGATTAGATAAAGAGTAAAGTTTCCTCTACACTGTCCCCATCAATGTGCCTCAGCTGCAATATCAGAAGATTGTTCCCTGATGCACCATTGTGACCTTTCTATTCTTCCCTCCCCCATCCATCCATCCTCTGACCCCTTTGAATGAGATTCCCAATTGGTACAAAATTTTGTACAGTGGGTCCCTCTCCACGAGGGGCGAGGTTGAGACTGCCCAAACTCATTTCATATAGGATCCATTTTGCCAACAGACAAAAGAGGATCCAATGCCATTAGTTTGTTGGATTCAAATGCTGATCCAGGTGATAGTGCTGCCCCAATCATACACAGAAGGAGGCCATTCGGCCCATCGTGCCTGTGGCAGCTTTTTGAAAGAGCTATCCAATCAGTTCCATTCCTCCACTCTTTCCCCACAGCCCTGCAAATTTTTCCTTTTTAAGTATATATCCAATTCCCTTTTGAAAGTTACCATTTTGTAAACCAGTCCCACAAAAATGAAGATCCTGCCGTGAAGTCTTCGATTAGGTCATTCTCAAAGCTGAAAAATTATTGAAAGGATTATCATATTCACACCTATTGGATCTGCTGGTGTGCTAAATTCTTGTGATCCGTGATTATGAAGGGAATTGGACAAAGCTGCTGCTGGCAAAATGCTCACTGTGTTAAAGGGTTCAGATTGAGGGGACTCAAGTTAAAAAGAAATTCAGACTGAGGGAGGAGTCAGGGACAACTTTTTCACCCAAAGGGTAATAGGGAATGACACTGAAGTAAACTTGTAAATGGGGACAAGATACAATGGGATTTGTTTATAAAAAGAGAGAGGGATACGGTGAAAAGCGATTCAGGATATGTCGGGACTTAATTGAGGGCTGCTGTTGGTGAGGTAGATAGCTTGAGATTGACATCTCTTGTCGGGCAAGCTGCCTGCGGAGGCACAACCTTCAGCTTGCCCCAATTATTCAGATGAGGCCCGAGGACCAATTTCCATCGATCCTCAGGCCTCTTGCTTCGGGCGCAGACTAATTTCCACCCACTTGTGTTTAAATCCCTGTATGACCCGGCTCCTCCAGCGCTAAAGATCCCGCTGAATTCTGTGTTTTTCTGACTCTGGCCTCTTATGCGGACCTAGAACATAAGAAATAGGAGCAGGAGTAGGCCAATCGGCCCCTCGAGCCTGCTCCTCCCTCCCTTTGCCCACCATTGGCGCCATGCTTTCAGCCACCTAGGCCCCACGCTCTGGAATTTCTTCCCTAAATCCCTCTGTCTCACCACCTCTTCCTTTAAGACCCTCCTTAAAAGCCACCTCTTTGACCAAGCATTTGATTCCCCTTCCTATTGACTCCTTTGGATTGACATCCATTTTCTTTCCTCTCATGTTCCTGCGAAGAACCTTGGGGCTTTAAAGTTACTATATAAATGCAAATTGTTGTTGTGATTAATGATTAATGGCAATCAATGTCTTGAGCTATAAACATATAAATAACTCACAAAGCACATTGCTAGAACCTATGCAGTGAACTTACATGTTTGATTACTAATCTTTTGACATATTTAAAACTATCTTTGCTTTCACCCAGAGTTCATGATATCTCTGCCAAATCTGTTAGTTAGACTTTCACACCCCAATTAGTATTGGATTAAATGACAGTCTACACTGCAGACCTGTTGTTGGATTTTCTTTGCAAAAAATTTCTGGATCAGCTGGTGACTGCTTGCTGCATTCAGAGTCAAATGAACCTCAAGAGCCTGAAATAAAAGAAGCAGATTTACAGCAAGTATAGCAACAAGTGAATAAGCTGCAGTTACATAGAGAACATGCAACTAAATCCCAAAGATCACAAGTTAAAAATAAGAAGGTTAGGACTGAGAAGAGGAGTCGGGGAGAGCCTTTTCACCTAACGAGTTATAGAGTTGTGGAATAAGGACAAGGGAGAGTACAAATGGTATCAATTGGATATGTTTCTGGAGAGAGAGGGGATATAAGGAGAACAGATTGAGGGGTGCAGTGAGGCGTCATTGAGGGGTGCGGTGAGGCGTCATTGAGGGGTGCGGTGAAGTTGGGTAGGTGCAATTGATCTTACCTCTGTTTCTAAAAAAAAATCTTACTTTATTGTTAATGGTTAAATTCCTGGTATATGCTGAATCAGCTGGTTTTATCTGTAGAGGGGAGGAATACTACAATTGGTCATAGTGTCCCTGGGCCAGGGAAGGGAAATATCAGCTAGGGTTTTCTGCCCCTGATCACTGTCCAGTACTTTTAAAATGTAGTCACCGTTTTAACGTAGGAAACACGACAGCTAATTTGCGCACAGCAAGGTCCCACAAACAGCAATGAGATAATGACCAGATGATATGTTTTAATGATGTTGGTTGAGGGGTAAATATTGACTAGGAAAACTCCCCTGCTCTTCTTCAAAATAGTGCCGTGGGATCTTTTCCGCCCACCTGAGAGGGCAGACGGGGCCTCGGGTTTAATGTCTCATCCGAAAGATGGCACGTCCGACAGTGCAGCACTCCCTCAGTACACCACACTCACATATAGACACCAAAAAAAGGCCATTCAGATACAAATGTAGGAAATTCGCACACACATTCAATACATCACACATCTTATATTTTCTTACATACAACCAGCCCTTTTTTCTTACTCACCTGACTCACTGGGGTACAGTTTGATGGGCTCCAGCCACTCTTCAGCACCTTGCCCAAGTGACCATTTTTCATGTGTAAACCTAGGCAGTCAGTGTCAACAGGCTTTTTGACCATGTGGAGCATCACAGCCCACTCTAATCATGGCCTCATACACATCTACACACTTTCCAGCAGAGGTCACTGGACAATGATCAGGGGCAGAAAACCCTAGCTGATATTTCCCTTCCCTGGCCCAGGGACACTATGACCAATTGTAGTATTAACAAAGGTGATAGGGCATTAGTGTCTAAGGTCACATCGGGGAAAAAAAGTAAAATGTTAAAATTAAAGGTGCTATATCTGAATGCACGAAACATTCGGAACAAAATAGATAAATTAATGGCACAAATGGAGAATTGGTTTATCTAGTAGTTATTACTGAGATGTGGTTGCAGGGTGACCACAGTTGGGAACTAAATATTCCAGGGTACTTGACTTTTAGAAAAGATAGACAAAGTGTAAAAGGAGGGGAGGTAGTGAGAAAGGATCTTAGCTCAAAAAAAAAATCAGGATGTGGAATCAGTCTGGGTGGAGCTAAGAAATAACAAGGGGCAGAAAATACTGGTGGGGGTAGTTTACAGGCCCCCTAACAGCAGTTCCAGTGTTGGACGAAATATAAATCAGGAAATTTGAGCAGCTTGTAACAAGGTTAATGCAATAATCGTGGGGGACTTTAATCTTCATACAGACTGGGCAAATCAAATTGACAAAAGTAGTTTGGAGGACGAGTTCATGGAATGTATCCAAGACAGTTTTCGAGAACAATGGGCCCGATGTTAGCAGGGCTGCGGGTTCTCGGCGGGGGGGCTATCGGGCACGTGGGTAACGCGCCCGGTGAAATTAGTCAGCTTCCCGCGCGATTGTAGCATCCAATCCACTAATTGGATCCACTTACCTGTTCTTCCGGGTTCCCCACTGCTGATCTGCGCGTCGGGCGGGCTGCGCATGCGCAGTAAGATCTGTCAGCTGGAGGCGCTCTATTTAAAGGGGCAGTCCTCCACTGACAGATGCTGCAACAAATAGCAAAAATTACAGCATGGAGCAGCCCAGAGGGAAGGCTGCTCCCAGTTTAATGATGCCTCACTCCAGGTATCAATACATGGGGTGAGGAGGAGGGGGAGGACAGAGATCTTCCTCCCAGCGTGCGGGAGGAAGCGGCCTGCCTCTGCCACCAAGAAGGCCTGGCTCGAGGTGGCAGAGGAGGTCACCAGCGCAACCAACATATCGCCCACCTGCATACAGTGCAGGAGGCGCTCCAATGGCCTCAGTAGGTCAGCCAAAGTGAGTACACGTAGTCTTTCCCCTACACTCCGTCTGCCACATCACTGCCCCCACCCCACATCTCCTTCAGCACTGCCAACACAACTCTGTCACATCACCCCTCATACCCACTCAAACCTCATCCTCATCTTACCTGCACCTACTCACCTTGCCAGTACTCATCCCGCCACTACCACTCAACCCAATCCTCATACAATCTCATGGCTCTATCTCATACTCACCCTCTCGTGCATCTCTTTCACAGCCAGCCTCACTCAACCTGCCACTACCTGTGCTGCAGCCACAGGGCATGCATCACATATGTGCAGTAGGCAGCGTAAGGCAAACGTGTCGTGAGCATGAAGGGGATGCACAAGGGTGTTTGAGGGTTTGTCATGGGTGTTACTTATATTGAATTTCTGACCAACTCACATTACATATTATATTGGCACCACTACTGCCATGTCTTCACGAATCCTGTCTGGTTTGTGCAATAATGCCCTCTCCTGAGAATCACTATGAGGACCCACAACTGATGCCACCCATTGTGTCACTGCAGAGTGGGTGTAGGTGTATTTGCAGGGCTCTTTTGCGCAGACGACTGAGAGACATCGGCGATGTCCCCGGTTGCACCCTGGAAGGATGCGGAGGAGAAGTTGTTGAGGGCAGTGGTGACTTTGACAGCGACAGGTAAGAAGATAGTGCTCGGGCCAGCCAGGAGCAGCTCGGCATGAAAGAGGCTGCAGATGTCCACGACTACATGTCGAGTGACTCTGAGCCTCCATGTGCACTGCTGCTCAGAGAGGTCCAGGAGGCTGAGCCTCGGTCTGTGGACCCTGTGGCGAGGGTAGTGCCCTCTGCGACGCATATCTCTCTGCGGTAGCCCTCCCTCCTGCTGTACAGGTGGATGTGTCACAGCACTCTGTTGTGGAGCTCCACGTGTCAGAGGTGGACGGCGTGGCTGGTGATGCAGTTCGCCCTCCGAGGAGGTCATGACTGCAGCTACGGCGGCCCCCGTCCGCAAGATGTACATCTGAGGGGGTCCGCAAGGTAGGTACATGTCTCTGGACCCCGGGGTAAGTGTGCAGGTTGGTGACTTTGACTTTCAGGAGGAGGGTGGTGGAGGCCAAACTTTGTCCTAAGTGACAGAGTGGCCTTCTGCAATGGGTGATGCCACAGGCTGACAGCTGCAACACGTCCATTTGACCTGGGAGTGTTTCCCCCAGTATGGGAAACAGTCCCAGTTTGCTCTAAAATCCCACCCCTCCTCACATAATCCCTTAATCAGGTCAGTTAATGACCTGAAATACCTAAATAAATACCTTCAAGTGGAACCCCGCTGGCTTTAATTGCCTGTGGGATTCCCACCAGCGGGGGCTGCGCGCGCACGCCGGCGCGTCAGCGGGGAACCCGGAAGTGCGCGGGTTCGGGGCGGGCTCCGGTCCCGCGCCGGGATTCTCCGATTTTCGGAGCCCCCCCCCCGCCAGGAACGCACCCGATAGCGGGTGCTAAAATGACGCCCTATATGTTGAGGAACCAACTGGGGAACAGGCTATTTTAGATCTAGTATTGTGTAATGAGACAGGATTAATTAGTAATCTTATCACAAAGGATCTTCTGGGGAAGAGTGATCATAATATGATAGACTTTCATATTGAGTTTGATGTAGTTAAGTCAGAAACTAGGGTCTTAAATTTAAACAAGGCCAATTATGGTATGATTGGGAAATTAGATTCAAAGTTATGATGGTTGATAAGCAATGGTGAACATTTAAAGAAGTAATTCATAATTCCCAATGAATATACATACCCTTGAGGAATGATTGAAAATTGATTAACAGACAGCAAACAGAGACTAGGGATCAGTGCTTGGGCCCCAGCTATTCACAATATAGATCGATGATTTGGATGAGGGAACCAAATGTAATATTTCCAAGTTTGCTGACGACACAAAACTAGGTGGGATCGTGAGTTGTGAGGAGGATGCAAAGAGGCTTCAAGGCGATTTAGACAAGTTGAATGAGTGGGCAAATACATGGCAGATGCAGTATAATGTGGATAAATGTGAAGTTATCCACTTCGGAAGGAAAAACAGAAAGGTAGAGTATTATTTAGATGGTGATAGATTGGGGAATGTTGATGTACAAAGGGACCTGGGTATCCTTGTACACCAGTCACTGAAAGCAAACATGCAGGTGCAGCAAGCAGTTAGGAAGGCAAATGGTATGTTGGCCTTCATTGCAAGAGGATTTGAGTACAGGAGCAAAAATGTGTTACTGCAGTTATATAGGGCCTTGGTGAGACCACACCTGGAGTATTGTGTGCAGTTTTGGTCTCCTTACTAAGAAAGGATATACTTGCCATAGAGGGAGTGCAGCAAAGGTTCACCAGACTGATTCCTGGGATGGCAGGACTGTCGTATGAGGAGAGATTGGGCCGACTCGGCCTGTATTCACTCGAGTTTAGAAGAATGAGAGCAGATCTCATTGAAACATAATAAAATTCTGACAGGGCTAGACAGACTGGATGCAGGGAGGATGTTTCCCCTGGCTGGGGGGTCCAGAACGAGGGGTCACAGTCTCAGGATATGGAGTAGGACATTTAGGACTGAAATTAGGAGAAATTTCTTCACTCAGAGGGTGGTGAACCTGTGGAATTCTCTACCACAGAAGGCTGTGGAGGCCAAGTCACTGAATATATTTAAGAAGGAACTGGATAGATTTCTAGACACAAAAGGCATCAAGGGGTATGGGGAGAGAGCGGGAATATGGTATTGAGATAGAGGATCAGCCATGGTCACATTGAATGGCGGAGCAGGCTCGAAGGTCCGAATGGCCTTATCCTGCTCCTATTTTCTATGTTTCTATGAATAAAAACGCCACAGGAAAAGTGATCGAACTGTGGCTAACTAGAGAAGTTAAGGATAGTATTAAATTAAAAGAAGCTTAAGTCTGAGGATTAGAAATCAGCAAAGGATGACCAAGAAATTGATAAAATGGGAGAAAGTTGAATATGAGAGTAAACTAGCAAGAAATATAAAAACAGATTGTAAGAGTTTCTGCAAATATGTAAAAAAGATATTAGCAAAAGTAAACATGGGTCTCTTAGAGGCAGAGACAGGAGAAATTATAATGGGGAATAAGGAAGTGGCAGAGACGATAAACAAATAATTTATATCTGTCTTCACAGTAGAGGACACAAAAACATACCAGAAGTAGTAGGGAACCAAGGGTCTAATGAGAGCGAGGAACTTAAAGCGATTAAGATTAGTAAAGAAAAAGTACTGGAGAAATTAATGGGACTAAAAGCCAACAAATCCCCTGTACCTGATGGCCTACATCCTAACATTTTAAAAGAGGTGGCTGCAGAGATGCATACAGTTTTGATCTTCCAGAATTCCCTCGATTCTAGAACGGTCCCCATGGATTGGAAGGTAGCAAATGTAACCCCGCTAATCAAGAAAGGAGGGAGAGAGAAAACGGAACTACAGGCCAGTTAGCCTGACATCAGTAGTAGGGAAAATACTAGAATCTATTATTAAGGACGTAGCAACAGGGCACTTAGAAAATCATAATATGATTAGGCAGAGTCAACATGGTTTTATGAAAGGGAAATCATGTTTGACAAATCTATTAATCTTTTTTGAGGATGTAACTATCAAGGTAGACAAGGGGGAAACCAGTGGATGTAGTATATTTGGATTTTCAAAAGCATTCGATAAGGTGCCACAAGAGGTTGTTACACAAGATAAAGACTCATGGGATTGGGGGTAATATATTAACATGGATTGAGGATTGGTTAACGGACAGAAAACAGAGTAGGAATAAACGGGTCATTTTCGGGTTGGCAGGTTGTAACTAGTGGGCTGCTGCAGGTTCAGTGCTTTGGCTCAGCTATTTACAATCTAAATTAATGACTTAGATGAAGGGACCGAGTGTAATGTATCCACGTTTCCCGACAATACAAAGCTAGGTGGGAAAGTAAGCTGTGAGGAGGATGCAAAGGGATATAGACAGGTTAAGTGAGTATGCAAGAAGGTGGCAGATGGAGTACAATGTGGGAAAATGTGAGGTTATTCACTTTGGTAGGAAAAATTGAACAAATAAATATTTTTTAAATGGTGGGAAACTATTAAATGTTGGTGTTCAGGGGGATTTGGGTGTCCTTGTACACGAAACACAGAAAGTTAACATGCAGGTACAGCAAGTAATTTGGAAGGCAAATGGTATGTTGGCCTTTATTGAAAGGGGGTTGGAGTTCAAGAGTAAGGAAGTCTTGCTGCAATTGTACAGTGCTTTGGTGAGACCACACCTGTAATACTGTGTACCGTTTTGGTCTCCTCACCTAAGGAAGGATATACTTACCTTAGAGGTGGTGCAACGAATGTTCACTAGATTGATTCCTGGGATGAGAGGGTTGTCCTAAGAGGAAAGATTGAGTAGAATGGGCCTATATTCTCTGGAGTTTAGAAGAATGAGAGGTGATCTCATTGAAAGACATAAGATTCTGGGAAGGCTTGACAGGGTAGATGCTGAGAGGATGTTTCCCCTGGCTGGAGAATCTAGAACTAGGGGGCATAGTCTCAGGATAAGGGGTCGGACATTTAGGACTGAGATTAGGAGGAATTTCTTCACTCAGAGGGTCATGAATATTTTGAATTCTCTACCCCAGAGGGCTGTGGATGCCCAGTCGTTGAATATATTTAAGACTGAGATCGATAGATTTTTGGACTCTAAGGGAATCAAGGGATATGGGGATCAGGCGGGAAAGTGGAGTTGAGGTCGAAGATCAGCCATGATCTTATTGAATAGCGGAGCAGGCTCGAGGGGGCGTATGGCCTACTCCTGCTCCTATTTCTTACGTTCTTATGTGTGAACTCATTGAATGTAAAGTCTGGAAGCTGGACCACAATAAGGTTTGGTATCTGGGTGCAGCTGTGTTGGATTAGTAACGAAGAATGTCCAGTGGTGTATATCAGCGGAGGAAAAATTCACTGGGGTTAATTTTGACTTTGGGCGACAGTGTAAAACAGATGATATCGGATCAACCGCCCGTTAAACATCTGTCCAGACTTTCATTTCCATCGAAGTCAATAGAAATGAAAATCGGCAGCTGATCAAATATCGTCCGTTTCACACTATCGCCAAACGTCAAAATTACCCCTCTTCCCATTGTTGTAAGTAAATTGTCCACTACATCCAGCTCACCATTATTGAACCTCTATCTCTGTGCATTGCACTCACCAGACAGTCACCACATTATAGGGTAAATTCACCAATCCCCCATTCCTAGTGCTGGTTAGAGATAAGGCTACAGCATGGTAGCGCCAATAGTCCGTCCTGCACTCCCTTCAAGTGCAGCTCCGCTGGGCGCATGGGGATATGGTGGGAAGGGATTGGGGGATATGGTGAGAAGGGATTAGAGGATATGGTGGGAAGGGATTGGGGGATACAGTGAGAAAGGATGAAGGGATATGGTGAGAAGGGACTGTGGAATATGATGAGAATCCCTGTATTTGTACTTTTGAATCTTGTGTGTTTACATACCTATGAATCTGTATGTCTATATATCAGTTCACATGATTGTATCTGTGTGTACATGTATATGTGTGTATATATATATATATATATATATTCATTCCAATAGTTTATATATATATATATATATATAGTGGTGGGTCAACTATTGGAATCAATTCTGAAGAACAGGATAAACCATCACTTAGAAAGGCACGGGTTAATCAAGGACAGTCAACATAGATTTGTTAAGGGAAGATCGTGTCTGACTAACTTGATTGAATTTTTGAGGAGGTAACAAGGAGGGTCGATGAGGGTAGTGATTTTGATGTAGTCTACATGGATTTTAGCAAGGCTTTTGACAAGGTCCCACATGGCAGACTGGTCAAAAAAGTAAAAGCCCATGGGATCCAAGGGAAAGTGGCAAGTTGCATCCAAAATTGACTCAGTGGCAAGAAGCAAAGGGTAATGGTCGACGGGTGTTTTTGTGACTGGAAGGCTGTTTCCAGTGGGGTTCCGCAGGGCTCAGTACGAGGTCCCTTGCTTTTTGTGATATATATTAATGATTTGGATTTAAAGGTTGGGGCATGATTAAGAAGTTTGCAGATGATACAAAAATTGGTCATGTGGTTGATAGCGAAGAGGAAAGCTGTAGACTGCAGGAAGATATCAATGGACTGGTCAGGTCGGCAGAAAAGTGGCAAATGGAATTCAATCCATAGAATTTGGGGAGGGCAAACAAGGCAAGGGAGTACACAATAAATGGGAGGATACTGAAAGGTTTAGAGGAAGTGAGGGACCTTGGACTGCATGTCCACAGATCCCTGAAGGTAGCAGGACAGGTAGATAAGGTGGTTAAGAAGGCATACGGAATGCTTTCCTTTATTAGCCAAGGCCCAGAATGTAAGAGCAGAGAGGTTATGCTGGAACTGAATAAAACACTGGTTAGGCCACAGCTTGATCACTGCGTACAGTTCTGGTCACCACATTACAGGAAGGATGAAATTGCACTAGAGAGGGTGCAGAGGAGATTAATGAGGCTATTGCCAGGACTGGAGAATTTTAGCTATGAGGAAAGATTGGATAGGCTGGGGTTGTTCTCTTTGGAACAAAGGAGGCTTAGGGGTAATTTAATTGAGGTGTACAAAATTATGAGGGGCCTGGAAAGAGTGGATAGGAAGGACCTATTTCCCTTAGCAGAGAGGTCAATAACCAGGGGGCATAGATTTAAAGTGATTGGTAGAAGGTTCAGAGGGGAGCTGAAGAAATATTTTTTCACCCGGAGGGTGGTGGGGGTCTGGAACTCACTGCCTGAAAGGGTGGTAGAGGCAGAAACCCTCAACTCATTTAAAAAGTGCCTGGATATGCACCTGAAGTGCCATAACCTTAAAGGCTATGGACCAAGAGCTGGAAAGTGGGATTAGGTTGGGTGACTCATTTTCGGCGGACGCGGACACGATGGGCCAAATGGCCTCTTTCTGTGCTGTAAATTTTCTATGATGTACAGTTGTATCGATACATGTTACATGTTTTGTGGATGTGGTAGGGAAAGGTTGTGATCCTGTGACCTCACCTCAAAGCTGGTGGTCTGTAGTTCGTCCAGTGGTAAACCATTTCCCTCGGCGTGGAAGCTGTGCACCAGTTGCTGAAACAAAGCAACTCAGACAGTGTCAATAACTGAGTAAGGGTCTTTGAGCTGAGTTGATACTAAAATAACGAAGTCCAATACCCCACCCCCTAGCCCTGAGTCAAATCAACTCCTGAGTAACGGTCTCCAAGCTTATAACATATAAAGTCCAATTGAAAGCTTGTTAAACAAGTTACCAGTTAATGGTTACACACTCCAGATAGCCAGCATATTAAAATGCTGTCAGACACACCAAGGGAATTGATACCTGTTCATGTAGACAACTTGTTCATCTTGTTGCTAAGCAGCAAGGTCTGGGAATCGAGGAAATCCCATTATATTTAACAAACGGGGCAAGCTACTTTACGTTGCTTATTATTTGACAAACTGATGGTTAATGCATTAATCTAAAATGTTGTTTATTTTCCAGAATTGGATTGGTTTAGATCTTTCATTGAAATATTTGAGCTGGATCATCAGCACCAAGGAAAGAAACCGAGCTGAAACCAGCAGCTTTCTCAGTGATGGGGCGGGGGGGGCGGGGCAAGAAAAACTACAGTCGAGGTAACATCATTGAAATTTACAACTTTATGGAGGAGAATTTACAAAACTAATCCAGGTAAATTATTCACTAGGGGGTAATGGGTTCAAATTCCAAGGGCCACAAATTAAAAGTGGGAAAGTTAGGAGTAAGAGGAGAAGTCAGAAGGAATTTTTCATACCCAAAGGGTGAGAAAGTTGTGGGATGAGTTACGAGGGAAGGTCAGTCACCTTCAGAAACCGGGGAAACAATGGGGGAGGCACTACAAGGGGTAATTCCACAAAATCCCATTTGCAGCTAGCAAGCCTCCTTGTCGGGAGCACAGTCTCGTGAAATTACTCTTGCAGCTTTTAAACTCGTGGTGGGGCAGAGCCTTTAATTCACCTACTGAATAAAAGATGGCGACAGCTCACTGTCTGTCTCTTCTATGTGGAGAAGAACTTTGCAGCACTGAACACCATTTCTCACATTACACCTGCTCCAAATTAGTCAAATAATCTCACCTGCAAAGCATAGTTTAGCTTCGTATAAAACTCCTGACAAACGCCACCCTGATGTGAAGTTATGTAGATGACGTCGATTATATGTGTCCAAAGGAAACCTAGAAGGCTGTGAGAAAAGTATTAGAGAGTCAGGAACTGGGTGATGCAGTGAGTTGGCATATATGCCTTTCAAATCTAGTATCTGGGCTTGGATCCAACCTAACATAATGGATGAGAGTGTCTGGGGGAGTGGAAATCTATAACACTCTGCCCCCAAAAAGCTGTAGATGCTGGGGGTCAGTTGAAAATTTTAAATCTGAGATTGATAGATTTTTGTTAAGCAAGGATAGTAAGGGTTATATTTGGGTTGGTTAGTCAGTTGCATACTGATTTGACAAGCCTACCTCATCGACCAAGCTTTTGGTCACCTGTCCTAATATCTCTATGTGGCTTGTTTGATAACGCACCTGTGAAGCATCTTGGGATGTTATACAACGTTAAAGATGCTATATAAATACAAGTTGTTGTAGTTTTTAAGCACCTCACACAAATTTCCATTCACTAACATTAATGGACAGCAAATCACACGGGGTGCACTGACCCCTGCTCTTGAAACCCTAATGTGTTAAAGGCAGGTTATTGATGTTTTGGGGTGTGATCCTTCATCAGAACTGAAGACTGAGATGATCTTTTCAGTCTGCAGCTCTACTGAAGTTACATATCCGAAATAACGGGTCCTTTTTCTTTCCCGATACTGACTGATCTGCTGTGTATTTCCAACAGTTTCTTTTTACGGTATGAGTTACTGAGTGTGTGATTTACCTCTGGAAATTCTCTTGTACCAGGTTGGTATCCATGTATGCAAACTCAGTCTCCAGAAAATTCATTAAAGGAACAATCATCTAAAGTAAGAGAAACAAATATTTTTAAGCTAGTATAACAGTTTTGAGATTGAATAGATTCACATTTACCCTCAGATATATTTGTCGTGCTTCCCTCATTTGTCCATAAAGTATGGATAGTACAGACTGCACAAATCCTCAGCCACGCAGGGCAACATAGACTGAAGGTTTCTTTGTGGTCCTCTATAACCTGCAGTGCTTTTAACTAACTTGCATGAGGTGTGCTTGGTTCTCATAGGCTCCGTTGCATAAGAAGGAAGATCTAATGTACTCCATTAACCTCATTAAAAACTAGTGTCAAAATAGTAGGCTAGAATAATGGATGAAACTTTCTGTTGGCTGACTAGCCCAACCAATGTTCCTCCCTTCGTTCGCCCATCAATCCTTCCTTACTCCTTTCCTCCCTCCCTTCCTTCCTTCCACCCTCCCTCCCTGCGTCATTCCCTCCAAGTTCCCTCCTTGCTTCCCTCTCTCCCTCCTTCCCTCCCTTCCTAATTACACAAACTTTTGCATTCAATTCCATTTAACTAAATCATCCATCTAATGAGAACTAAACAACTACTCAGTCCCATCTGAG
Organism: Heptranchias perlo; assembly: GCF_035084215.1. Classification (NCBI taxonomy): domain Eukaryota; kingdom Metazoa; phylum Chordata; class Chondrichthyes; order Hexanchiformes; family Hexanchidae; genus Heptranchias; species Heptranchias perlo. Next base: position 44,256,778 of record NC_090347.1, read on the forward strand.
CAATCCGCTAACATAGCAGGCAAATGGATTAACAGATCACTAACACATGATCAGTGTGAACTCCTGAACTGGTTTCCATCGCCTGAGGGGGGCCGAGAGGAATTTTCTCTTTTTTTCCCCCTTATTGGCCCTGGGTTTTTCTCTGGATTTTTTCCTCTCCCAGGATCAGCAAGGGGGGGGGGGCGAGGGGAGTGGGGAGGAATTGTCTAGTTGCGATGCTGCAGCCATCATGAGTATGGGGCAGGCTTGATGGAGCAACTGGTCTTTTCCTGCCTGTCATTTTCGTATGTTCGTAAATTCAACCCAGTGAGTTCCTGGTAGGTGCTGATTGGCTGAGATTTCTTGTTCCTCAGCAGTGAGACAGCTGATATTAAACCAGTAAATGGGGGGGGGGGGAGGGGGAGGGCTAAGGTGGAAAAGGTAGTATAAATAATAATTCTAAACAAATGAAAAGGAAGAGAGTAGAGTAATAATCAGAAATTATGCTTTAGGCACTACAGGTAAAAGGAAAATTAAAAGATGTAAAGTAATTAAATTAGGAGAGAGAAATAAGAAATGTGCGAGAAAAGCAACATTAGAACAGAAGGACAGGTTAGGGTGTGTGGCCCAAATAAGTGTTCTTTATAGAAAGTCACGGAGCATAAGGAACAAATTGAATGAATTGCAGGCGCAAATTCAACTTAGAGGATATGACATGGTAGCCATTACTGAGACATGGCTGCAAGACGGTGAGGACTGGGAACTGAATATACCTGGTTATAAGGTCTACAGGAAGGACAAAGAAACTGGTAGAGGGGGAGGAGTAGCCTTAGTGATTAAGGATGAAATTACTTCAATGACGAGGGAGGATATAACGAGAGGTAAGCAGGCAGTGAGGACTTTATGGGTAGAATTAAGAAATAGAAAAGGATTTAAGACTGTAGTGGGAGTTGTGTGTAGGACCCTGGTAGCAGCTGTGAAATGGCAGAATGTATAAATGCAGAGATTAGGCAAACATGTAGCAAAGACAGAGTGGTTTTAATGGGGGATTTTAACTTTCGTATAGATTGTGATAGGCAGACAAGCTCATGTCAGAAAGTTAGCGAATTTCTTGAGTGTGTTCAGGACAGCTTTCTGCAACAATATACCTTAGAACCAACAAGAGGGCAGGCCATATTAGATTTAATAATGAGTAATGTGCCAGATTTCATTCACAGTTTAACGGTGCATTTACATTTATTTAATAGCGATCAAAATATGATCGAGTTCAACGTTGTGCTTGAAAGGGAGAAATCCGTAACAGCTATTAAGATTCTAAATTTAGGTAAGGCCAACTTCAATGCGATGAGGCAGAGACTATCCACAATAAACTGTTAATAGGTAAAACGACAGAAGATCAGTGGGAGGCGTTCAAAAAAGAATCTATCGTGTATATGTATAAACTGGTTCTGTATCACGTTAAATTCTTTGGCTCTATTTGTCAAAAAAACAGCCACAGACGACAAAAAAGATTTAAGAAACAACATAAATCTAATAGGAAAAGCATACAAAATGGAAAAAATAGCACAGATCCTGGCAACTGGTGGAGATACAAAGAACAGCAAAGGGTGATAATGGGCAGGTACTCAAATTGACAGGATGTGACCAGTGGTGTCCCACAGGGATCTGTGTTGGGGCCTCAACTGTTCACTGCATTTATTAACAATTTAGATGATGGGATAGAGAGCCACATATCCAAGTTTGCCGATGACACAAAGATAGGCAGCATTGTAAGCAGTGTAGATGGAAGCATAAAATTACAGAGAGCTATTAATAGATTAAGTGAATGGGCAAAACTGTGGCAAATGGATTTCATTGTAGGCAAGTGTGAGGTCATCCACTTTGGACCTAAAAAGGATAGATCAGAGTACTTTCTAAATGGTGAAAAGCTTGAAACAGTGGAGGTCCAAAGGGACTTAGGGGTCCGTGTAGATAGATCATTAAAATGTCGTGGACAGGTAAAGAAAACAATCAAAAAAGCTAATGGAATGCTGGCCTTTATATCTAGAGGACTAGAACACAATGGGGTAGAAGTTATGCTACAGCTATAGAAAGCCCTGGTTAGACCACACCTGGAGTACTGTGTTCAGTTCTGGGCACTGCACTTTAGGAAAGATATATTGGCCTTGGAGGATACCTGGATTCCAAAGAGTGGTGTGGGAGACAGGGGTTACAATTCATGGGGCGCTGGCACCATTACTGGGGAAAGAGGGAGCTGTTCTGTTGGGGCGGGCTCCACTTAAACCGGGCTAGGACCAGTGTCCTGGCGAATCGAATAACTAGGGCTGTAGATAGGGTTTTAAACTAAAAAGGAGGGGGGGAGGGGTCAGGTACGGGGAAATTTAGAAATCTAATGAGAAAAGTCAGGGCAACAGAACAGTGTAGTGGTTTGAGTAAAGATAAACAGAGTGTGGCAGGAAGGGATAGAGAGTTTAACGGTAATAGTGCATCTGCAAATCAGGTCAAAGCAGGGAAAAATGGTAAAAATTTAAATTAAAGGCTCTTTATCTGAATGCACAGAGTATTCGTAACAAGATAGACAAATTAGTTGCACAAATAGAGATGAATGGGTTTGATCTAATAGCCATTACAGAGACATGGTTGCAAGGTGACCAAGGTTGGGCGTTCCGAAAAGACAGGCAGAATAGAAAAGGAGGGGGTGTAACCCTAATAATAAAGGATGACATAAGGACAGTAGTGAGAAAGGATCTTGGCTTGGAAGATCAGGAAGTAGAATCAGTATGGGTGGAGATAAGAAATAACAAGGGGCAGAAAACGCAGGTGGGAGTAGTTTATAGGCCCCCTAATTGTAGCTGTACCGTTGGACAGAGGATTAATCAAGAAATAATAGGAGCTTGTAACAAAGTTAATCCAATAATCGTGGGGGACTTTAATCTACAAATAAACTGGACAAATCAAATTGGCAAAGGTAGTCTGGAAGAAGAGTTTATAGAATGCATTCGAGACAGTTTCCTACCATGGAACCAACCAGGGAACAGGCTATTTTCATAGAATCATAGAAGTTACAACATGGAAACAGGCCCTTCGGCCCAACATGTCCATGTCGCCCAGTTTATACCACTAAGCTAGTCCCAATTGCCTGCACTTGGCCCATATCCCTCGATACCCATCTTACCCATGTAACTGTCCAAATGCTTTTTAAAAGACAAAATTGTACCCGCCTCTACTACTGCCTCTGGCAGCTCGTTCCAGACACTCACCACCCTTTGAGTGAAAAAATTGCCCCTCTGGACCCTTTTGTATCTCTCCCCTCTCACCTTAAATCTGTGCCCCCTCATTATAGACTCCCCTACCTTTGGGAAAAGATTTTGACTATCGACCTTATCTATGCCCCTCATTATTTTATAGACTTCTATAAGATCACCCCTTAACCTCCTACTCTCCAGGGAAAAAAGTCCCAGTCTGTCTAACCTCTCCCTGTAAGTCAAACCATCAAGTCCCGGTAGCATCCTAGTAAATCTTTTCTGCACTCTTTCTAGTTTAATAATATCCTTTCTATAATAGGGTGACCAGAACTGTACACAGTACTCCAAGTGTGGCCTCACCAATGCCCTGTACAACTTCAACAAGACATCCCAACTCCTGCATTCAATGTTCTGACCAATGAAACCAAGCATGCTGAATGCCTTCTTCACCACCCTATCCACCTGTGACTCCACTTTCAAGGAGCTATGAATCTGTACTCCCAGATCTCTTTGTTCTATAACTCTCCCCAACGCCCTACCATTAACGGAGTAGGTCCTGGCCTGATTCGATCTACCAAAATGCATCACCTCACATTTATCTAAATTAAACTCCATCTGCCATTCATCGGCCCACTGGCCCAATTGATCAAGATCCCGTTGCAATCCGAGATAACCTTCTTCACTGTCCACAATGCCACCAATCTTGGTGTCATCTGCAAACTTACTAACCATGCCTCCTAAATTCTCATCCAAATCATTAATATAAATAACAAATAACAGCGGACCCAGCACCGATCCCTGAGGCACACCGCTGGACACAGGCATCCAGTTTGAAAAACAACCCTCCACAACCACCCTCTGTCTTCTGTCGTCAAGCCAATTTTGTATCCAATTGGCTACCTCACCTTGGATCCCATGAGATTTAACCTTATGTAACAACCTACCATGCGGTACCTTGTCAAATGCTTTGCTGAAGTCCATGTAGACCACGTCTACTGCACAGCCCTCATCTATCTTCTTGGTTACCCCTTCAAAAAACTCAATCAAATTCGTGAGACATGATTTTCCTCTCACAAAACCATGCTGACTGTTCCTAATTAGTCCCTGCCTCTCCAAATGCCTGTAGATCCTGTCCCTCAGAATACCCTCTAACAACTTACCCACTACAGATGTCAGGCTCACTGGTCTGTAGTTCCCAGGCTTTTCCCTGCCGCCCTTCTTAAACAAAGGCACAACATTTGCTACCCTCCAATCTTCAGGCACCTCACCTGTAGCGGTGGATGATTCAAATATCTCTGCTAGGGGACCCGCAATTTCCTCCCTAACCTCCCATAACGTCCTGGGATACATTTCATCAGGTCCCGGAGATTTATCTACCTTGATGCGCGTTAAGACTTCCAGCACCTCCCTCTCTGTAATATGTACACTCCTCAAGACATCACTATTTATTTCCCCAAGTTCCCTAACATCCATGCCTTTCTCAACCGTAAATACCGATGTGAAATATTCATTCAGGATCTCACCCATCTCTTGTGGTTCCGCACATAGATGACCTTGTTGATCCTTAAGAGGCCCTACTCTCTCCCTAGTTACCCTTTTGCCCTTTTACTGTTTTGTACTGTGATATGAGACAGGGTTAATTAGTAATCTCACTGTAAAGGATCCCCTGGGGAAGAGTGATCATAATATGATAAAATTTCACATTGAGTTTGAGAATGACGTACTTAAGTCAGAAACTACTTAAATGTAAATAAAGCCACTTACATAGGTGTGAGGGACAAGTTGGCAAAGATAGACTGGAAAATTAGATTAAAGGGGATGACAGTTGATAAGCAATGGCAAACATTTAAAGAAATACTTCAACATTCTCAACGAATATACATTCCATTGAGAAATAAAAACTCCACAGGAAAAATGATCCCATCCGCGGCTAACTAAAGAATTTAAGGATAGTATTAGATTAAAAGAAGAGGCCTATTATGTTGCCAAGAAGAGTAGTAAGCCTGAGGATTGGGAGAGTTTTAGAAACCAGCAAAGGATGACCAAAAAATTGATTAAAAAGGGAGAAAATAGAATATGAAAGTGAACTAGCAAGAAATATAAAAACAAATTGTAAGAGCTTCTATAAGTATGTAAAAAGGAAGAGAGTAGCAAAAGTAAACGTTGGTCCCTTAGAGGCTGAGACAGGAGAAATTATAATGGGGAATAAGGAAGTGGCAGAGACGTTAATATTTCGTATCTGTCTTCACAGTAGAAGACACAAAAAGCATACCAGAAATAATGGGGAACCAAGGGGTTAAAGAGAACATAAGAAGATAAGAGATAAGAGCAGGAGTAGGCCATTTGGCCCTTCGAGCCTGCTCCGCCATTCAATGAGATCATGGCTGATCTGATTCTGGCCTCAACTCCACTTTCCCGCCTGTTCACCCATATCCTTTGCTGATCAAAAATTTGTCTAGCTCAGCCTTGAATATATTCAATGACTCAGCCTCCACCGCTCTTGGGGGCAAAGTATTCCAAAGGTTCACAACCCTCTCAGAGAGGAAATTTCTCCTCATCTCAGTCTTAAATGGGCAACCCCTTATTCTGAGACTATGCCCCCTAGTTCTAGATTCCCCCAAGAGGGGTAACATCCTCTCAGCATTTACCCTGTCAAGCCCCCTCAGAATCTTATATGTTTCAATAAGATCTCCTCTCATTCTTCTAAACTCCAGTGAATATAGGCCCAACCTGCTCAATCTTTCCTCATAAGAAAACCCTTCCATACCTGGAATCAACCTAGTGAACCTTCTCTGAACTGCCTCCAATGCAAGTATATCCTTCCTTAAATAAGGGAACCAAAACTGTACACAGTACTCCAGGTGTGCTCTCACCAGCACCCTGTACAGTTGTAGCAAGACTTCCCTGCTTTTATACTCCATCCCTCTCAAAATAAAGGCCAATATTCCATTTGCCTTCCCAATTACCAGCTGCACCTGTATGCTAACTTTTTGTGTTTCATGTATGAGGACTCCCAAATTCCTCTGTATGGCAGCATTCTGTAGCCTTTCACCATTTATATAATGTTTTGCTTTTTTATTCTTCCTACCAAAGTGGATGACTTCACATTTTCCCACATTATACTCCATCTGCCACATTTTTGCCCATTGGCTTAACCTATCTATATCCCTTTGCAGACACTGTGTCCTCCTCACAACTTACTTTTCCACCTATCTTTGTATCATCAGCAAATTTGGCCACAGTACACTCGCTTCCTTCATCCAAGTCATTGATATAGATTGTAAATAGTTGAGGCCCCAGCACTGATCCCTGCGGCAGCCCACTAGTTACAGATTGCCATTCTGAAAATGACCCCTTTATCCCAACTCTCAGTTTTCTATTAGTTAGCCAATCCTTTATCCATGCTAATATATTACCTCCAACACCATGAGCTTTTATCTTGCGCAGTAACCTTTTATGTGGCACCTTATCGAATGCCTTTTGGAAATCCAAATACACGACATCTACTTTTCCCCTTTATCCACCCTGCCCGTTACTTCCTCAAAGAACTCTAATAAATTTGTCAAACATGATTTCCCTTTCATAAAACCATGTTGACTCTCCTTGATTTTATTTTGAATCTCTAAAATGTCCTGCTACTACTTCCTTAATAATGGATTCTAGCATTTTCCCAATGACAGATGTTAGGCTAACTGGTCTATAGTTACCTGATTTCTGTCTCACTCCCTTCTTGAATAGGGGCGTTATAGTTGTGGTTTTCCAATCCACTGGGACCTCTCCAGAATCTAGTGAATTCTGGACGATTACAACCAATGCATCCACTATCTCTGTAGCCACTTTTTTTTAAGACCCTTGGATGCAAGCCATCAGGTCCAAGGAGCTTGTCAGCCTTTAGACCCATTAGTTTGCCTAGTACTTTTTCTCTAGTGATAGTGATCGTTTTTAGAGTTTTGAGAGTGAGGAAGTTAAAGTAATTAATATCAGTAGAGAAAAAGTACTGGAGAAATTAATGCGTCTAAAAGCTGATAAATCCCCTGGACCTGATGGCCTACATCCTAGAGTTCTAAAAGAGGTGGCTGCAGAGATAGTGGATGCATTGGTTTTGATCTTCCGAAATTCCCTAGATCCTAGAACGGTTCCAGTGGATTGGAAGGTAGCAAATGTAACCCCACTATTCAAGAAAGGAGGGAGAGAGAAAACCGGGAACTACAGGCCAGTTAGCCTGACATCAGTCTTCAGGGAAATGCTGGAATCCATTATTAAGGAAGTGGTAACAGGGCACTTAGCAAATCATAATGGCCCCGATATTAGAATGGAGGTGGGATGGCAGCAGGAGGGGTGAATGGCACGTGGGTAATCCAAACAATAAAATATGTCCGTTACCCACGCGATCGCAATTGAATTGGTGCCATTTAACGTGGCTTCCGGGTTTGCCGTCGGAAAGCTACGCAGCGGGCGGACTGAGCACCCGCATCACAGGCTGTCAGCTGGAGGAGCTCTATTTAAAGGGCCATTGCTCCAAAGGCTTTTGCTGGAGCAAAGACTCAAACCACAATGAAGCAGCACAGGAGCAAGGCTGCTCCAAGGTTCAACGATGCATCACTCCAGGTGCTACTGGACGGGGTGAGGAGGAGGACGGAAGTGTTTTACCCTGCGGACAGGAGGAGTTACATGGCCTCTGCCACCAAGGCCTGGCTCGAGGTGCCAGAGGAGGTCACCAGCAGCAGCAACATCTCCCGTACCTGGGTCCAGTGCAGGAAGCGCTTCAATGACCTAACCAGGTCAGCCAAAATGAGTACACTTACTCATTCTCCTACATTCCGTCTTCCACATCATCGCCCCCACCCCCAACTCATTCTGCACTGCCAACACTACTCTATCACATCACTCCCCACACCCACTTAAGGCTCATCCTCAACTTACTTGCACTTTCTGAGCACTTCCTCACCTCCCCATTAGTCACCCCACCACTACCACTCAACCCAATCCTCATACAATGTCATGACTCTGTCTCATACTCACCCTCTGATGCATCGTTTTCACTGTCAGCCTCATCCAAGCAATGCATTCATCGGTTGACCACTTCACCATCACTCACTCACACATCTGTTCTTTCTCCCCTTCGAGAAGAGAGCGCAAAATGCACGGGAGAGAGCAAGGACTGGAGGGAGGGGCCACAATAAGTAGTGGTCCTCACAGACGCGGAGCAGGAGGCGCTGGAGCTCAGCCGCACCCTCCAGTGCCTGTCCATCGGGGACGTCGAGACTGGCACCCCACAAACGTCTGGTGACACAACTTTAACATTCATCACACACAACGTGAATTGATGTTAACAATGACTGGCATGTTGAACACCTCAGTATGCTCATCGCAACATGACACATCTGTGATGATGCTTTATATTGCCTTCTGTTTTACAGGGCCTTCAGTGACGGCAGAGGGTGATTCCTCAGAGGACCTGCTGGCCTCTGAGGGTGCACCGTCACATCTTAGTGAGCCATCCACCAGCACAGATACTCACACCTCGGTAGGTCCTAGTACTCAGTTAGTTGGGTTGGCACTTGGTGAGTCACCACACACAAGTGAGCACGAGCAGACAATGGTGGCAGGGGCAGCTGTGGAGAGTCCACGTCGGTGGGAGCACTCCTCTCCAGGCTCTGCTCAGCTGGACACAGATGCTGAACCCCGGGGGCCATCCTTTTAAAAGGAGAATGATCGAGGAACAGCAGGACATTTACGAGGTACTGGAACAGGTGCCATGCGCACGCCCCACAATAGCGCAGAGGATGGAGTCGTCCAACTCCTGCATGAGTGGAATGGTGGCACAGGTATGGGAGGCAATCTCTGAGATACTGTCATAGGGACATGAGCAACTGTCCGAGATAGTGTCACAGGTACGTGCAGGAATGTCTGTGTTGGAGAGAAGGCTAACCTCCGTTGAGCTTCAAGCACGGCTCACAAATGAGTCCATTCAGGCCTTGACAACAGCCGTTCGGACTCAGGATGAACAACATTCTGCCGCCTTAGACAGCAGACAGATGCACTAGCACTGGCCTTACAAGGCATCACATACGTCCCCCAAACTGTCGTGCAGCAGAGCGGTAAGAGCGATGTGGGCCTGGCCCAGGGGAGGGATGATGGCGAAAGGGGACGTGGAAGTGGGGACGCCACTCAAAGCGCTCCCACGTCTCACCCGTTTTCCCCCCTCTCAACCAGTACCCACAATGCTGCCTCCTCTTCAGTTGGCAGAGTCTGCCCCTGCACAGGTGCAGGTGGAGCAGTCTTTGGAGGGGCTGTCATGGGCTCCGAAACCCAGAGGGTGTGGGCCCAAAGCATCTAATCAGTCAGGGCTTGAACAAGAGCAATCTACCACTACCTCTGCTGCAGCCACAGGGGATGCACCGTGTATAAGTAGTTGAAAGGCGAAGGTTTGTGAGCACATAGGGTATGCACAAGGGTGTCTGACAGATGGTCATGTTTTTCATTTATATTTGATTTTGTTAAAGTCACATTAAATGTTATGATTTTTTTTTTATTCGTTCATGGGATGTGGGCGTCGCTGGCAAGGCCAGCATTTATTGCCCATCCCTAATTGCCCTTGAGAAGGTGGTGGTGAGCTGCCTTCTTGAACCGCTGCAGTCCGTGTGGTGAAGGTTCTTTCACAGTGCTGTTAGGAAGGGAGTTCCAGGATTTTGACCCAGCAACGACGAAGGAACGGCGATATATTTCCAAGTCGGGATGGTGTGTGACTTGGAGGGGAACGTGCAGGTGGTGTTATTCCCATGTGCCTGCTGCCCTTGTCCTTCTAGGTGGTAGAGGTCGCAGGTTTGGGAGGTGCTGTCGAAGAAGCCTTGGTGAGTTGATGCAGTGCATCCTGTGGATGGTACACACTGCAGCCACAGTGCGCCGGTGGTGAAGGGAGTGAATGTTTAGGGTGGTGGATGGGGTGCCAATCAAGTGGGCTGCTTTGTCCTGGATGGTGTCGAGCTTCTTGAGTGTCGTTGGAGCTGCACTCATCCAGGCAAGTGGAGAGTATTCCATCACACTCCTGACTTGTGCCTTGTAGATGGTGGAAAGGCTTTGGGGAGTCAGTACGTGAATCACTCGCTGCAGTAGCCACTGTATTTATGCGGCTGGTCCAGTTAAGTTTCTGGTCAATGGTGACCCCCAGGATGTTGATGGTGGGGGATTCGGCGATGGTAATGCCGTTGAATGTCAAAAGGAGGTGATTAGACTCTCTTGTTGGAGATGGTCATTGCCTGGCACTTGTGTGCCGTGAATGTTACTTGCCACTTATCAGCCCAAGCCTGGACGTTGTCCAGGCCTTGCTGCATGCGGGCTCGGACTGCTTCATTATCTGTCACCACTACTGCCACGTCTTGCCCATTCTTGACTGGCTTTTGTGATAGAGGTTTTTATGAGGTTCACCATGAACGGCGACACTTGATGCCGCCCATTGGGTCACTTTACAGTGGGTGTATGTGTAGTTGCGGAACTGTTTTGTGCAGAGAGGGGTGGGCAGCCTAGTGTGGACGCAGCTCTTTCCAGGTGGTCTGAGGACTGGACTCTTCACATTTTCTGATGTTAGGAGAACCGTTCACATATCAGTGACTCCCTGGCCTCGCGAGCAGCCAGGTTGCTCTGCCCATGGATTTCCTCCTCCTCCTCCTCAATGTGGGTGAGGCCTCCTCAAGCGGCACCCCTCTCTGTTATGCCATGTTGTGCAGGGCACTACACACTACTGTAATACATCCCACTCTGTCTGGTGCGTATTGAAGCGCTCCCCCAGAATGATCAAGGCACCTAAATCGCATCTTGAGCAGCCCTATAGCATGCTCAATTGTAGACTTGGTGGCGATGTGGCTGTCTTTATATCGACGCTGTTGCTCAGTGATGGGGTTCCTCAGAGGTGTCATGAGCCACGTGTGCAGGGGGTATCCCTTGTCCCCGAGGAGCCAGCCCTCAAGGGTGTTCGGTGCGTGGAAGAGGGGCGGGATGTTGGATTCTCTCAGAATGAAGGAATCATGGCAGCTGCCAGGGAATCTGGCGCTCTCGTGAAGGAATCTTTTGCGGTGGTCACAAACGAGCTGAGTGTTGATGAACAGCCCTGGCTCGTGTGGAAGTGCTCATTTTGCTATATGGGTGCAATCGATTGCAACCTGCACCCGTGGGAAGCCAACCACAGAGTGGAATCCCACAGCCCTCTCCGTCTGGCTGAGGTCGTCCATGGAGAAGTTGACATAGTGCAAGGCCCTGCGAAACAAGCCGTCGGTGACCTGCCTTATGCACTTGTGTGCAGTTGACAGAGACCTCCCTGGTGGCACTCTGGAATGATCCAGAGGCGAAGAAGTTGAGGGCAGTGGTGACTTTGACAGCGACAGGTAATGAGATGCCGCTCGGCCCAGCCGAGAGCAGCTTCAGACATCTGAAGGAGGCTGCAGATGTCTGTGACTACCTGGCGACTCACTGAGCCTCCGTATGCACTGCTCCTCAGAGAAGTCTGTAGACCTGTGGAGAGGGTAGTGCCTCCTACGACGTCGCTCTCTCTGTTGCCCTCTGTGCTCTTTTGCAGGTGTCTGTGGCGCAACACTGTGTTGTGGAGCTCCACGTGGCGGAAGTGTACGCCATGCCTGGCGAGGCTGGTGATGTTGCTCGTCCTCTGATGTAGTGGTGAATGCAGTCATGGCGCCCCCCTCCTTCCCGCTGAGTGTGAGTTTGAGGGGGTCTAAAAAGTTGTTAAATATGTGTGAACAGAAGAATTCTGAGTGGAAAATAAGAATTTTGAGTGAAAACACAAAGATCTCGCAGCCAAAAGTTTTTGTGAAAGAACTGAGTGCCCTGCAGCAAGAACTCACCTTTTCTCCCCATGTGTCAAACAAGTATTTGAATGTCCCACTGGCTGCTGGCTGAAACATGTCTGGTAGAACCCACAGCACAGGAAACACACTGAGGTTTAAAAATCAGATCCCTGCCTCAATGTGGACAAAATTAAGTACTTCAAGTATTTGAATAAGTCTCTTAACTATCATCGCGCCTGCTTTAATTGCCGATGGGACTTCCGCATTTGGGAGGCACGCGTGCGCAGCCAGAAGCATCAGTGGGTAACCCGGAAGTTGGCGGGTTGGAGCCGGGTTCCGAACCCACTCAGGATTTCTGCGATTTTTGGAGCCCCCCGCCCCCAACGCACTCCCTACTTCACCCGAAAATCAGGCCCAATATGATTAGGCAGAGTCAACATGGTTTTATGAAAGGGAAATCGTGTTTGACAAATTTATTGGAGTTTTTTGAGGATGTAACTAGCAGGGTAGATAAAGGGGAACCAGTGGATGTAGTATATTTGGATTTTCAAAAGGCATTCGATAAGGTGCCACATAAAAGGTTGTTACACAAGATAAGGGTTCATGGGGTTGGGGGTAATATATTAGCATGGATAGAGGATTGGTTAACGGACAGAAAATGGAGAGTAGGCATAAACGGGTCATTTTCAGGTCGGCGGTAACTAGTGGGGTGCCACAAGGATCGGTGCTTGGGCCTCAGCTATTTACAATCTATATTAATAACTTAGATGAAGGGACCGAGTGTAATGTATCCAAGTTTGCTGATGATGCAAAGCTAGGTGGGAAAGTAAGCTGTGAGGTGAACAAATGTGTGGGCAAGAAGATGGCAGATGGAGTATAATGTAGGGAAATGTGAGGTTATTCACTTTGGTAGGAAGAATAGAAAAACAGAATATTTTTTAAATGATGAGAAGCTATTAAATGTTGGTGTTCAGAGAGATTTGGGTGTCCTTGTATAAGAAACACAAAATGTTAGCATGCAGGTACAGCAAGCAATTAGGAAGGCAGATGGTATGTTGGCCTTTATTGCAAGGGGGTTGGAGCACAAGAGTAAGGAAGTCTTGCTGCAATTATACAGGGCTTTGGTGAGGCCACACCTGGAGTACTGTGTACAGTTTTGGTCTCGTTATCCTTGGAGGCGATGCAACAAAGGTTCATTAGATTAATTCCTGAGATGAGAAGGTTGTCTGTCCTGTGAGGAGAGAGTAAGTACAACAGGCCTATACTCTCTGGAGATTAGAAGAATGAGAGGTGATCTAATGGAAACATATAAGATTCTGAGGGGGCTTGACAGGTTAGATGCTGAGAGATTGTTTCCCGTGGCTGAGGAGTCTAAAACTAGGGGGCAGCCTCTCAGGATAAGGGGTCGGCCATTTAAGACTGAGATGAGGAGGAATTTCTTCACTCAGAGGGGCGTGAATCTTTGGAATTCTCTAACCCAGAGGGCTGTGGCTGCTGAGTCGTAGAATATATTCAAGGCTGAGATAGATAGATTTCTGGACTCTAGGGGAATCAAGGGATGTGGAGATCGGGCTGGAAAGTGGAGTTGAGGTCAAAGATCAGCCATGATCTGATTGAATGGCGTAGCAGGCTCGAGGGGCCGTATGGCCTACTCCTGCTCCTATTTCTTATGTTCTTATTCAAAGGGTTAAATTACAAGGAAAGATTACACAAACTAAGGTTGTATTCCTTAGAATTTAGAAGATTAAGAGTGATTTGATCGAAGTTTTCAAGATATTAAGGGGAACTGATAGGGTAGATAGAGAGAAACTATTTCCACTGGTTGGGGAGTCAAGGACTAGGGGACATTGCCTAAAAATTAGAGCCAGGACTTTCAGGAGTGAAGTTAGGAAACACTTCTACACGCAAAGGGTGGTAGAAGTTTGGAACTCTCTTCCGCAAACCACAGTTGATGCTAGCTCAATTGTTAATTTTAAATCTGAGATTGATAGATTTTTGTTAACCAAAGATATGAAGGGATGTGAACCTAAGGCAGGTATAGGGAGTTAGGTCACAGATCAGCCATGATCTCATTGAATGAAGACCAGGCTCGAGGGGCTAAATGGCCTCCTCCTGTTCCTATATAATGGAAAAAGGAAGTGAAAGGGTTAGGCAATGACATGGGAATTACAATGAAAGAAAGGGTCATTCTCTGTTATAAAAAGTGTCTTTGTATTCAGCATGACCATGGCATGTACAGAAGACAGGAAGTCAACACTGCCCAATATTCACCCTCCCACCAATACACAGTTACTGAAATTGGTTTATTCAAATGTGTCAAGGCGAAGATGCTGCTAATAGTAATCTTGAGGAGATTGGATTTGGAAAGTTCAGTCCCATCGAAGTCTGGAGGTGAACATAATTGTTTTAGGACTGGGCCATTTTCCAAGTCCCTGGATCCAGGCAGCCCACAATAGCAGCTCTGCTTCACACCACATGACCAAGATATTCTATAAAGCAGGATGCCAATCAATCAATCAGTCTAACTCCAGGATTAGGTGGGATCTCATCTTGAGCCCTGACACACAGCGAAGCAGATTGGGAGCTATTGAGGCTTTCGACTGGTCAGCAAATTTTCCAACAGTTGTGACATTCGAATCATTATCTACTCTCTCCTCAGATTTCTTTTTAACAACAAACAGTTTTAAATGTATTTTAAAATCATTTCATTTATTCATATTTCTCCCTAATATGTTAACACTCTTTCCCCCCCCCAGTTCTCTCCCCTCTTTTTCCAAAGGCTCTGACTCTCACTAAGGAAGGGTTCCACACTCACTGAGCGGCCTCTGGTACCTTTCCCAAGTGCCCATTCTTAGTGTGTGAGCTTAGACAACAAACAGCGACAGGCTATTTGACTGTGGGAGCCATCCTTGTTCAGCCCGATCCTATCCTCGTCTCATGCACATACACTTTCCAGCAGGATTGACTGCATATCAATCAGCAACCCTCACTGATTTATTTCTCTATAACACAGGGGCATGTAAGTTCACTGTAGCATCCAACTAAAGAAAGGCTTGCATTTATGTGGCGCCTTTCACAACCTCAGGACGTCCCAAAAAACAAGGACAGCCAATTAAGTACTTTTGAAATGTAATCACTGCTATAATGTAGGAAAGGCAGCAGCCAATTTGCTCACAGCAAGGTCCCACAAATAGCAATGTGATAATGACCTGATAATCTGCTTTAGTGATGTTGGTTCATCGTGTTTAACTAACTTGATTGAGTCTTTTGATGAGGTAACAGAGAGGGTTGATGAAGGCAATGCAGTTGATGTTGTGTATATGGACTTCGAAAAGGCGTTTAGTGAAGTGCCACATAATAGGCTTGACAGCAAAATTGAAGCCCATGGAATTAAAGAGGCAGTGGCAGCATGAATATGAAATTGGCTAAGTGACAGGAAACAAAGAGTAGTGGTGAATGGTTGTTTTTCAGACTGGAGGGAGGTGTACAGTGGTGTTCCCCAGGAGTCAGGACTAGGACCACTGTTTTTATTGATATATATTAATGACTTGGACTTGGGTGTACAGGGCACAATTTCAAAATTTGCAGATGACACAAAACTTGGAAGTGTAGTAAACAGTGAGGAGGGTAGTGATAGACTTCAAAAGGACATAGACAGGCTGGTGGAATGGGTGGACACATGGCAGATGAAATTTAACACAGAGAAGTGCGAACTGGTAGATTTTGGCAGGAAGAACGAGGAGAGGCAATATAAACTAAATGGTACAATTTTAAAGGGGATGCAGGAACAGAGAGATCTGGGGAATATGTGCACAAATCTTTGAAGGTGGCAGGACAGGTTGAGAAAGCAATTAAAAAAGCATACGGGATCCTGGGCTTTATAAATAGGGGCATAGAGTAGAAAAGCAAGGAAGTTATATTGATCCTTTAGAATCATAGAAAGGTTACAGCACGGAAGGAGGCCATTCGGCCCATCGAGTCCGTGCCGGCTCTATGCCAGAGCAATCCAGCAAGTCCTACTCCCCTGCCCTATCCCAGTAGCCCTGCAAATTTTCTCCTTTCAAGAACTTATCCAGTTCCCCTTTAAAGGCCATGATTGAATCTGCCTCCACCACTTCCTCGGGCAGTGCATTCCAGATCATAACCACTCGCTGTGTAAAAAAGTTTTTCCTCATGTCACCTTTTGCCAATCACCTTAAATCTATGTCCTCTGGTTCTTGTCCCTTCCGCCAATGGGAACAGTTTCTCTCTATCTACTCTGTCTAGACCCTTCATGATTTTGAACACCTCTATCAAATCTCCTCGCGACCGTCTCTGTTCCAAGGAGAACAACCCCAGCTTCTCCCGTCTATTCACGTAACTAAAGTCCCTCATCCCTGGAATCATTCTAATAAATCTCTTCTGCACCCTCTCTAAGGCCTTCACGTCTTTCCTGAAGTACGGTGCACAGAACTGGACACAATACTCCAGCTGTGACCGAACCAGTGTTTTATAAAGGTTCATCACGACTTCCATACTTTTGTACTCTATGCCTCTATTTATAAAGCCCAGGATCCCGTATGCTTTTTTAACCACTTTCTCAACCTGCCCTGCCACCTTCAACGATTTGTGCACATATACCCGCAGATCTCTCTGTTCCTGTACTCCTTTTAGAGTTGTGCCCTCTAGTTTATATTGCCTCTCCTCCTTCCTACTGAAATGTATCACCTCGCATTTTTCTGCGTTAAATTTCATCTGCCACGTGTCTGCCCATGCCTCTAGCCTGTCTATATCCTCTTGAAGTCCATCACTATCCTCCTCACTGTTTACTGCCCTTCCAAGTTTTGAGTCATCTGCAAATTTTGAAATTGTGCCCTGTGCACCCAAGTCCAAGTCATTAATATATATCAAGAAAAGCAGTGGTCCTAGGACCGACCCCTGGGGAACACCACTGTACACCTCCCTCCAGTCCGAAAAACAACCGTTCACCACTACTCTCTGTTTCCTGTCCCCTAGCCAATTCTGTATCAATGTTGCTACTCCCCCCTTTATTCCCTGGGCCGCAATCTTGATGATAAGCCTACCATGCGGCACTTTATCAAACGCCTTTCGAAAGTCCATATGCACCACATCAACTGCATTGCCCTCATCTACCCTCTCTACTACCTCATCAAAAAACTCTGAATGCTCCCCCACTGACACTAGCTCCACTTGACCCGCCTCATTCCCTAGAACCAAGTCCAGCAATGCCTCCTTACTCATTGGGCCGGAAACGTACTGGTTAAGTTATCCTGAACACATTTCAAAAATTCCTCCCCCATTTCAAAAATTCCTCCCCCTCTTTGCCCCTTAAATTATTATTGTTATCCCAATCTATATTGGGATAGTTGAAGTCCCCAGTTAGCGCTACTCTATAGCTTTTGCACCTCTCGGTAATTTCCCTGCAACCTCGGATCGGCTACAACTGGAGTATTGTGTCCAATTCAGAGCACTTTAGGAAGGATGTGAAGGCCTTATAGATGGTGCAGAAAAGATTTACTAGAATGGTTCCAGGGATGAGGGACTTCAGTTACGTGAATAGACGGGAGAAGCTGGGGTTGTTCTCCTTAAAGCAGAGAAGGTTGAGAGGAGATTTGATAGAAGTGTTCAAAATCATGACGGGTTTAGATAAAATAAATAAAGAAAAACTGTTCCCATTGGCAGAACCAGAGGACACAGATTTAAGGTGATTGGCAACATGAGGAAAATTTTTTTTTTTAACACAAGTAGTGCTGCCTGAAAGGGTGGTGCAGGCAGATTCAATCGCGGCTTTCAAAAAGGAATTGGATAAATACTTGAAGGGAAAAAATTTGCAGGGTTACGGGGAAAGAGCGGGTGAATGGGACTAACTGGATTGCTCTTACAAAGAGCCGGCACAGGCTCGATGGGTCGAATGGCCTCCTTCTATGCTGCAACCAATCTATGAATCTATGGTTGAGGGATAAATATTGGCTAGGACACCGGGGAGAACTCGCCAGCTCTTCAAATAATGCCATGGGATCTTATACGTCCATCTGAGAGGGCAGATAGGGCCTCGGTTTAATGTTTCATCTGCAAGACGGCACCTCCGACAATGCAGCACTCTCTCAGTACCATACTGGAATGACAGCCTACATTTTGTTTTCAAGTCTCTGGAGTGGGACTTGAAATCACAAACTTCTAACTCAGAGGTGAGAGTGCTACCACTGAGTCATAGCTGACAACTGAACTACAACTCATTGTAGACCAGGAATCGAAACTGAGATCTTCCAGTATGCTCACTCCATTTAAAAACTGAGCCATTGGGGAGCTACTTTTAAAAACATTCTGTTTCCCTTTCAGAAACAACCCAAGATTTCTGTTACTGTGAATTCTTTGAATGGTGCTAATGATACAGATACAGTACTTACATCATCCAATGGAATGGCGTGGCTGGACGTGGCCAGAGTGTGGATGTGTTTCTTTATGTCGGCTTGTAGCTGATAAACACAGGACAGGAATAGATTTATATTTTGTAAGTTCTTTAATCATTGAATTGAATCGGTCAGAGACCTTCAACTTTTAATGATCCCAGGTTTCACAAATTCCAAATCTTGGAGAAAAAAATGCAACATTAAAGTTACCGCTATACCAAGGTAACTGGTGAACAAACCACAATTGTATCAACAGGGCAAACCGGGAACTGCACCCGAGCAACAGGGCAAACCAGGAACTGTACCCGAGCAACAGGGCAAACCTGGAACTGTATCCGAGCAACATGACAAACCAGGAACTGTACTCGAGCAACAGGGCAAACCAGGAACTGTACTCGAGCAACAGGGCAAACCAGGAACTGTACTCGAGCAACAGGGCAAACCAGGAACTGTACTCGAACAACATGGCAAACCTGGAACTGTACTTAAGCAACATAGCAATCCAGGAACAGCACTTCAAGTGCCATAACCTACAAGGCTACGGACCAAGTGCTGGAAAGTGTGATTAGGCTGGGTGACTGATTTTTGGCCAGCGCGGACTCGATGGGCTGAATGGCCTCCTTATGAGCTGTAAATTTTCTATCATTTTATGAACTGTGCCCGAGCAACTCGCATCAAGAAACTGTACCCACACAACATAGCAATCCAGGAACTATACCCGAGCAACCCGCGTCATGGAACTGTACCCGAGCAACAGAGCAATCCAGGAACTATACCCGAGCAACTCAAGTCATGGAACTGTACCTGAGCAACACAGCAATCCAGGAACTGTACCCGAGCAAGAGAGCAAACTGGGAACTGTACCCACAGAACACAGCAATCCATGAACTGTACCCGAGTAACAGAGCGAACCAGCAACTGTACCCGAGCAACAGGGCAAACCAGCAACTGTACCCGAGCAACTCGCGTCATGGAACTGTACCCGAGCATCACAGCAAACCAGGAACTGTACCCGAGCAACCCAGGAACTGTACCCGAGCAACAGGGCAAACCGGGAACTGTACCCGAGCAACAGGGCAAACCAAAAAGTGTACCTGATCAACACGGCAAACCAGGAGCTGTACCCGACCAACACGGCAAACCAGGAGCTGTACCCGACCAACATGGCAAACCAGGAGCTGTACGCAACCAACAGGAACTGTACTGAAGCAACAGGAACTGTACTTGATCAACAAGGCAAACCAGGAACTGTACCTGAGCAACTCGCATCCAGGAACTGTACCCGAGAAACACAGCAAAGCAGGAACTGTTACCCAAGCAACAGGGCAAATCAGGAACTGTACCCAAGCAACGCGGCAAACCAGGAACTGAACCCGAGCAACGCGGCAAACCAGGAACTGTACCCGAGCATCTGGGCAAATCTGGATCTGTACCCGAGCAACAGGGCAAACCAGGAACTGTACCCAAGCAACAGGGCAAACCTGGATCTGTAACTGAGCAACATGGCAAACCTGGAACTGTACTTGAGCAACAGGGCAACCCAGCAACTGTAACCAATCAACACGGCAAACCAGGAACTGTACCCAAGCAACAGGACAAACCAGGAACTGTACCCGAGCAACTCGCGTCATGGAACTGTACCCGAGCATCACAGCAAACCAGGAACTGTACCCGAGCAACCCAGGAACTGTACCCGAGCAACAGGGCAAACCAGGAACTGTACCCGAGCAACTCGCGTCATGGAACTGTACCCGAGCATCACAGCAAACCAGGAACTGTACCCGAGCAACCGAGCAAACCAGGAACTGTACCCGAGCAACAGGGCAAACCAGGAACTGTAACCATGCAACATGGCAAACCAGGAACTGTAACCATGCAACAGGGCAAACCAGGATGCTGATACGCCCATACGCTGATACACTGATGACCTCCTCTCCGGGATTTCGAATGGGGTCAGTGTCCATGGCTGCTGGAGGCCGGGAGTCTCACTCCGCTGCTCGTCCAGCAGCGAAGCAGGGACCCCAGGATTTCAGCCCCTAAATTTATCTCTAATGTGGACGTCCGGGTTAAATTGACGTGACTTTCATACCTTCTGGGCAAGGGTTTGGACCACGCCCTTGATCTTCTTGTTGATCGAGCTGTTGACCGTTTCAAGTTGGGTGTGCAGTGTGTTCTGGATCTGGTCCACTGCAATCACATTGGCCGTGTCTTCCTTCAGGCCTTGCCAGTCTAGGTCTTCTGGCAGCTTAGAAATGACCCTTCGCAGCTGCTCCATGTTATTGAGAACCACACATAGTTGTAGTGACCTCACTCCGTTCACGTCTGACTAGGGATGAAAGTGTTGTGAATACAAGTCACTGGATATTTTCTAGCCATTTCCTCAGCCTCCATAAACATTTTTTTTTTAAAATAGAGAAACTGCAGTAAAAGGCCAAGGCCCACCAAAGCTGAAAGGAGTAAAAGATAAGACATGTCGCCCAGTATTACCCCCACCCCACCAGTAGGAGCTGAGTGAGGCTAGGAACTCTGAGGCTGACTTTCCTCTATGTTACACACCATCCTGACGTGGACATATATCACCATTCCAACCTCGGTGCCTGGCCACTATCCTGGAATTCCCAATCTAACACCATTGTGGGAGCACCTTCACCACATGGACTGCAGCGGTTCAAGGAGAAAGCCCATCATCACCTCAGGGCAACTAGGGATGGGCAATAAATGCAGCCTTCCCCATGACGTCCACATCCCGAGAATAAATATTTTTTAAAATGACATCCAGTTCTCTCTATCACCAACTACCTGGGCTGGGTGTCGGTGTGCTAGTCGTATGATTTCTTAATAAGATGCAGATCAGTGGCTTCTCCTGTCAGCAGGCTGCCTTAATGAGATGCAAATCTTTTGAATCTTGAATGAAATGCAGATTAGTTTAATCAGATGCGGATCAAGCTGAGTTACAAACAGTCAGCACTCACGTCACTTGAGTTTACTTCATGTCCCTTGACTGACAGCTCCTCTGCCCTCTGTTTGATTAGTCGGCAGTACATTAATGCCAAGTTACACATGTCCTGTAACAGAAAGTATCCATGAGGTTTGACAGCATTACAGGCACAGGTACGATCAAACAGAATGGGCGTAGCTTCAAACTCTTTAGAGTGACGGCCACACAGTCTCGAGTTTCAGCTGATCAGATCACCTCTACAAACTGGTGAATGTTCACCTTCCCTCAGTAATGCTCAGTGGGGAATAAAGAGCGACAGTTGATAGTAAGTGGGAGCAGATATTCTATAGGGATTGATGGGACAGGGCCGAGGGTGTATTGGATTCATTCTCATCAATGTTCTGCCTGAACCAAAGGCGTGATTTTATTTTACCATTAACAATAACTTTTAATTTAATTGTTTCCCCTCAGATTTGTTCAAATTTTGTGGCTTCAAAAATCCACGGGGGGTGGGGGGGGGGCGGGGAGGAGAGAGTGCATCTTGGTGTAAGCACTGAGAGGTAGCCCCCCCCCCCACTTCCTGACCTGTGCTACTGACCCCCAAGCTACCTTACTTTAAATGCAACCGGGGCTGCACCTGGGACACCTGCCTGCCGGGGAAGCCACGTACTGTGGTGGAAGTGCCCAGATCTGAGTTGGGGGAGAGGGGGACAACAGGTGCCCCCTGGAAAGAGAAATTTCCAGCTCCCTCAACCCTCCTTTGTAAGGGAGCCAATAAATTATATATACAAAATAAAATTGCACCTTTTAAATCTTCAGGGGGCCCAGGCCTGGACCCCCAGGTGACCTGCTTCCCCTGTGCAGGTGCCCGGTATATCTGCTTTCACCAGGTGTACCGTAGCCAAGGATGCGTTGGGTCCCTTTGAAGACCAAGGTCATGGGAATTTCGACCCAACACCCCGCCCCCCCCCCCCCCCCCAATTTACGTTGAAGGCCTCGTTTGGGGTGGGCGGAGCCCCTGCCTCCACAAAACCAGCGCACTGGAGTACAAGGCCAGGAGTCAACACAGTCAGGCCCCAGTCCAGTTTCTGGCCAATCAGGTTACAGCACGGAGTACGCTGGAACAGCCACGGATTTTCAACCCTTTCACACCACAGTTATTGGTGATGATAATATAATGTGCACCTATATATCTCACGCCTGTTACACTCGCAGGTGTGGTACAGTGTACGTTGTATAATGCACACACATGGAGTGTACAGCAGTGGTACATTATTTAAACCAAACTCTAACTCCGAGCCCTGATTTTGTGTTGTCAGCAATATGTGCTTCCCTCTGACATGGGTGCACTCACCCCAGTAGTGGGAGTGGAGGGGTCTGGTGCTGCCAAATTTTATCAGCAGGAAAAAGCAAAAGGAAAATTTACAGATATGGCCTAAAAAATACTTAGCTTACTATTCTATACTCAGTTGTCCACCTCCAGCAACCCGGACACCAGGTTTCCTGGGCACCAGTTGGATCTAGGATCCTGTATGCCTGCCCGGTGGGAAATCTCTACACTAGTGCGCCATGCCCATGACCAGCAAGGCTCTGAATCATTGGAAGGGAATCGCAGAACCTACAAACTGCTATAAAAGTTAACAGAAGTAATTGGAGCGTAGGTCCAGTAGTCTCACACTGAAGATAGTGTCAAAACTAAGGCCTTTCTCGTGAACAGAGGGAATAACAGAGACAGTCTTATCATGGAAAGCCCAACAATGAAAATAGTGTGTGTACAATTACCTTTATCGGCCTGACATCCACTGCAGACAACTCGGACTCACCTCAGTCAGCTTGACCATGATGACGAAAGCTTCCTCGGGTTCAGGCCAACTCAGCTCCGTCCAGGTGTGCTTGATCTTGGTGAAGCAGGTTGCAATATCCACAGCAGAGGTACTGTGCTTAGTCTTCTCCCCCAAAGCTTCCAGCTGTAGAAACAGTATGTGGAGAGTTAATATTCAAACAAAAACTTCTGTAAGAAGTGTACTTGAAAAGTGCATTCTTAATGTTACTATAATGCTGCCTCAGAGCAAGGCCTGCATGGTGAGAGATATATGTCTGGAAATTTAGGCCACAATTTTAGCAAAATGTCACATGGCTAAAATATAAACCACTGGACACCAAGAAACTGTGTTACCTCACAGGGAGTGTCTGACAATCTACACAAGAAGAGCCCATTGTTGTTAATGTTGGTGTGCTACCAAATGAAGATCACGCAAAAGAAAGTTAAACATCAAAACTTGGTCCTGGAAAAGCTACTGACAGTTTTCTTCCTATTAAAATGGATGGATGGAATATTGTGAGTGGTGCACCTGTGATTTCCCAATAACGTCACTCCCTTTACTGGTGACAGCAGTCTGTTGCTGAAGTAAACACGATGAAGAAAATAGAGCAGTGGGGGAGTGCTCCAGAAAGCTTCAGAGTCATACAGAGACTATATCCTGCCAGTGATGGAAATCAGAGTCAGAGTCAGAGTCAGAGTTATACAGCATGGAGAGAGGCACTTCGACCCATCGTGTCCGCGCCGGCCATCAGCCCTGTCTACTCTAATCCCATATTCCAGCATTTGGTCCGTAGCCTTGTATGCTATGGCATTTCAAGTGCTCATCCAAATGCTTCTTGAATGTTGTGAGGGTTCCTGCCTCCACAACCCTTTCAGGCAGTGAGTTCCAGACTCCAACCACCCTCTGGGTGAAAAAGTTCTTTCTCAAATCCCCTCTAAACCTCCCGCCTTTTACCTTGAATCTATGTCCCCTTGTTATAGAACCCTCAACGAAGGGAAAAAGCTCCTTAGTATCCATCCTATCTGTGCCCCTCAGAATTTTGTACACCTCAATCATGTCCCCCCTCAGCCTCCTCTGCTCCAAGGAAAACAAACCCAATCTTCCCAGTCTCTCTTCATAGCTGAAGCGCTCCAGCCCTGGTAACATCCTGGTGAATCTCCTCTGCACCCTCTCCAAAGCGATCACATCCTTCCTGTAGTGTGGCGACCAGAACTGCACACAGTACTCCAGCTGTGGCCTAACCAGTGTTTTATACAGCTCCATCATAACCTCCTTGCTCTTATATTCTATGCCTCGGCTAATAAAGGCAAGTATCCCATATGCCTTCTTTACCACCTTATCTACCTGTTCCGCCGCCTTCAGGGATCTGTGAACTTGCACACCAAGATCCCTCTGACCCTCTGTCTTGCCTAGGGTCCTCCCATTCATTGTGTATTCCCTTGCCTTGTTAGTCCCTCCAAAGTGCATCACCTCGCACTTTTCCGGGTTAAATTCCATTTGCCACTGTTCCGCCCATCTGACCAACCCATCTATATCGTCCTGCAGACTGAGGCTATCCTCCTCGCTATTTACCACCCTACCAATTTTTGTATCATCAGCGAACTTACTGATCATACCTTTTACATTCATATCCAAGTCATTAATGTAGACCACAAACAGCAAGGGACCCAGCACCGATCCCTGTGGTACCCCACTGGCCACAGGCTTCCAGTCACAAAAACAACCTTCGACCATCACCCTCTGCCTTCTGCCACTAAGCCAGTTTTGTATCCAAAGTGCCAAGGCACCCTGGATTCCATGGGCTCGTACCTTCTTGACCAGTCTCCTGTGGGGGACTTTATCGAAGGCCTTACTGAAATCCATGTATACCACATCCACTGCGTTACCCTCATCCACACGCCTAGTCACCCCCTCAAAAAATTCAATCAAATTAGTCAGACATGATCTTCCCTTGACAAAGCCATGTTGACTATCCCTGATTAATCCTTGCTTCTCCAAGTGGAGACTAATTTTGTCCTTCAGAATTTTTTCCAATAATTTTCCTACCACTGATGTTAGGCTCACTGGCCTGTAGTTCCCCGGTTTTTCCCTACTCCCCTTCTTGAATAATGGTACTACATTAGCGGTTCTCCAGTCCTCTGGCACATCCCCTGTGGCCAGAGAGGTTCTGAATATATGTGTCAGAGCCCCCGCAATCTCCTCCTTTGCCTCACACAGTAGCCTGGGATACATTTCGTCCGGGCCTAGGGATTTATCCATTTTTAGGCCTGCTAAAACCGCCAATACCTCCTCCCGCTCGATGTTAATATGTTCGAGTATATCACAGTCCCCCTGCCGTATTTCTATGTCTACATCGTCCTTCTCCATAGTGAAAACAGATGCAAAAAATTCATTTAGAACCCCTCCTACATCTGCCGGCTCCACACACAGATTGCCATTTTTGTCCCTAATGGGCCCTATTTTTTCCCTAGTCATCCTCTTACCCTTTATACTTATAAAACATCTTAGGATTTTCCTTTATTTTGCTCGCCAGTGTTATTTCATGGCCCCTCCTTGATCTCCTAATTTCTTTTTTAAGTATCCCCCTGCACTTTTTGTACTCCTCTAGGGCTTCCTCCGTCTTTAGCCTTTTGTATCTGCCAAAAGCCCTCCTTTTTTTCCTAATCCATTCTTGTATATCCCCTGACATCCAAGGTTCCCTGGAGTTCTTGGAACCACCCTTGACCTTTACGGGAACATGTTGCCATTGTATGGTCTCAATCTCCCTTCTGAAAGACTCCCATTGCTCCGATGCGGATTTTCCTACAAGCAGCTGATCCCAGTCCATTTTGGCCAGATCCTGCCTTATCCTATTAAAATCGGCCTTCCCCCAATTTAGAACCTTTATTTCCGGCCCCTCCCTGTCCTTTTCCATGACCACCTTAAATCTCACCGAATTATGGTCACTGTCACCAAAGTGCTCACCTACTAGCACTTCTTCCACTTGGCCGGCCACATTCCCTAGAATTAGGTCCAGTACCGCCCCCTCTCTTGTAGGACTTTCTACATGCTGGCTCAAAAAGCTCTCCTGGATGCACGTTAAGAATTTTGTACCCTCTAAGCCTTTTACACTCTGAGTATCCCAGTTAATATTGGGGAAGTTGAAATCCCCCACTATTATTACCCTATTATTTGCACAATTTTCTGAGATTTGCCTACATATCTGTTCCTCTATCTCCCCCTGACTGTTTGGGGGCCTATAGTACACTCCCATCAAAGTGCTTGCCCCCTTTTTGTTTTTATGCTCCACCCATATGGCCTCATTAGAGGAACCTGCTAATATATCATCCCTCCTTATGGCAGTAATTGATTCTTTAATTAATATTGCGACCCCCCCTCCTCTTATACCTCCCCCTCTGTCTCACCTGAAGATTCTGTACCCCGGAATATTGAGCTGCCAGTCTTGCCCCTCCCTCAACCATGTCTCTGTGACAGCAACAATATCATACTCCCATGTGTTTATCAACACCTTCAGTTCATCCACCTTATTCGCAAGACTCCTTGCATTAAAATAGATGCCATCCAGCCTTGCCCTCACATATTTGCCCTGTCTTCCAAGCTGACAGGTTTTTTTCTCTATATTTGGCTGCACATCACCCCCTATTGTAGCTCCACTCTGTATCCCATCCCCCTGCCAAGTTAGTTTAAACCCCCCCCAACAGTGCTAGCAAACCTCCCCGCAAGGATATTTGTCCCGCTCTGGTTCAGGTGCAACCCGTCCGACTTGTACAAGTCCCACCTTCCCCAGAAGCAGGCCCAGTGATCCAGGAAACTATTGGCAGGCCGCAGAAAAGAGGTGGACCTGGACCAAGTCTCATTTCAAAGACCATTTTGTGCATACACAGAAAGAAAGACTTGCATTTCTATAGCGCCTTTCACAACCTAAGGACTTCCCAATCAAGTACTTTTGATGTGTAGTCACTGTTGTAATGTAGGAAACATGGCAGCCAATTTGCGCACAGCAAGGTCCCACAAACAGCAATGTAATATTGACCAGATAATCTGTTTTAGTGATTTTGGTTGAGGGATAAATATTGGCCAGGACACAGGGGAGAACTCCCCTGCTGTTCTTCGAATAGTAACATGGGATCTTTTACGTCCACCTGAGAGGGCAGATGGGGCCTCGGTTTAATGTGTCATCGTTGCTCCCTCAGTACTGCACTGGAGTAGGACTTGAACCCACAACCCATCTCACACAAAGCCCTTATAGCCAGCAGGCACAGAAGACTTCCTTCCCATTTGAGTTGGAGTCAAACCCAATTCTCAAAGGTGAAAGGCCACTAACCCGTCCAGTCCACGTTGGTAAACTATCCTATCACAATGTTCTCAGTTGTTTTTCTGAAGTAAACGACACTGAGTGATGCCAACTGGCTGGTCCCCACATGCACACACCCACATACACAAAGCAATAACCAAGTTATTTACTCCAGGGTTGCAATACCTGGTCTTTCTTCACAGCCCGCTGGACCATCTCCACCGTATTGTTGTTCACTATCTGTAACCACTTGGGTAAAGATTCACTGAACCATTTGTGGAAGTCCTTCAGTGGAAGAGGGCTGTCTCTGAAAAACACAGGGAGTCAACCTTTAAAGTGATGTTTATGCACAGTGGGCTGAAGCACAGCAATGCCAGAAACTGTAGTTTTGGTCACTAATTAGGAGGTTTGATAGATATTGGACAGGATGGTAAATGGACAACTTCACAGTGGTAGAGACAGCAATGATAGCAACAGTCCAGAGACTATTGTCCATGTTGCTAACACTGCTCTAAAGTTGCTGAGTTTTTTTTATTATTCATTCTCGGGATGTGGGCATCGCTGGCAAGATCGATATTTATTGCCCATCCCTTGTTGCCATGGATACAACTGAGTGGCTCACTAGGCCCCTTCAGAGGGCAGTTAAGAGTCAGCTACATTGGTGTGGATAGGGAAGGACGGCAGGTTTCCTTCCCTAAAGGGATTAAGACAATCTGACAGCTTCATGGTCACGTTTACCAGCAGATTATTTCCAGATTTTTAAATGCCATGGTGGGATTTGAGCTAGCGTTCTCTGGATTATTAGTCCAGTAACATAACCATTACACTCCCGTAAGGACATGTACAACAGTGATGCACTGAATACGAACATATTATAGCGCAGTACCTGTGTATTAGCAGCACAATGTGTAAGTACAATATACATGTTAGAGTCCACTGTAAGCAAATGCATGTTAATAATACACCATGTATACCATATAGGATACATGTGTCAGAGGTACAGTGATGTATATGTGCTGGAAGTATACTGTGTGAGTATACATGCATGTGTTGCAGGTAGACTGAGTGAGCACGTGTGTCAGAGATACACTACGTGAGTACATATATATTGCCAGTACACTGAATAAATATGTGTTGCTGGTACACTTTGTGACTACAGATGTGTTGGAAGTACACTGCATGGGTGTACAAGTGTCAGAGGTGCACTGCGTGAGTACATGTGAATTGTTACATTGCATGAGTACATGTGTACCAGAGGTACACTGCATGAGTAGATAGATCTAAATTGCTGGTACACTGCAGGAGTATATGTGAGTCGCTAATACCCTCTGTGAGTATACGTGTGTTGGAGATACACTGTATGACCACTTACTCTGATGATAAGTAAATTTGTTGATGCAGTAACTGTTTGAGCTTCTGGTAGAGCTGGAACAGGCCCTCAACAGTTGCCTTGGACTTGCTACCTCCAATACTTATCACTTGCTCCCGGAGATCCTCAGCAACCTGGAGATAAGCAGATGATATTAAAGACCCACTTAAGTGAGGCACAGCTTCATTTATGTGACTATTTTCTTCCCTTTAATCCCCTCTTCTTCTGAAGTGCTAACTCTTGCTGCAGGACAGTTGTACGACACAAATAGCCTCTGAAATCTCCTCCAAGTGGTCATTGTTCGCCACTGAGCCTAGATAGTCAGCAAGATTTTCAACCGTGGGTCATAACAGGCAGGAACATTTCTATCTTCACTGAACCTCCACAGATCCAGGGTTCAACAGATTGTGATCAACAGCGGGCACTCTGCGTGATTTTGTTTCTTCTCCCTAGCCCGGGGTGCTGAGGTCAGTTGTAGCAACTCAATTGCTGCTTCATCTGAGACCAACCAACTCAGCACAGACCTGAACTGAAACCTAGATCCTTTGGTCTGTACGGCTCAGTGCAACTTCAAGCAGTGATTTTTGTCCCAGGAACATAGGAATAAGAGTAGCTCATCGAGCCTGTTCCGTCATTCAATTAGATCATGGCTGATCTATATCTCAACTCCATTTACCCGCCTTGGATCCCTTGATACCCTTACCTCGCAAAAATCGATCGATCTCAGTCTTGAAAGCTCCAATTGACCCCCCAGCCTCAACAGCAGTTTTTTGGGGGGTGGGGGGGGGGGGGAAGAATTCCAGATTTCCACTACCTTTTGTGTGAAGAAGTGTTCCCTGACATCACCCCTGAACGGCCTAGCTCTAATTTTAAGGTTATGTCCCCTTGTTCTGGACTCCCCCACCAGAGGAAATATTTTCTCTCTATCTACCCTATCAAATCCTTTAATCATCTTAAACACTTCAATTAGATCACCCCTTAATCGTCTCCACTCAGGGAATACAAGCCTAGTTCATCACTTTTAGTCCCGGTATAATTCTGGTGAATCTGCGAATCCTCTGGA
This sequence comes from Heptranchias perlo, assembly GCF_035084215.1. Lineage (NCBI taxonomy): Eukaryota > Metazoa > Chordata > Chondrichthyes > Hexanchiformes > Hexanchidae > Heptranchias > Heptranchias perlo. The sequence goes on from NC_090347.1 coordinate 44,286,697, forward strand.
CCATTGGGGAACTGGTATCGCATCACTGGGGATAAGGCTACAGAAACACTGGGGCCATTAATAAACAGTATTTTAAAATACTACACATTTAATTTAAGTGTTTGTCCATGAACTTTGTTGACCCTCGTACTTCTGACTAAAAAGAACTTTTGTGATGAATCCCAGTTCTGGCCTCCTTGAAAGAGTGGCATTCCCCGGGAACCGCATGAGCTGCCTTCCTACGCTTGATCGGGTGGATGCGGTGAGGATGTTCCCAAGGATGGGTGAAACGAGAACTAGGGGGCATAATCTTAGAATAAGGGGCTGCTCTTTCAAAACTGAGATGAGGAGAAACTTCTTCACTCAGAGGGTAGTAGGTCTGTGGAATTTGCTGCCCCAGGAAGCTGTGGAAGCTACATCATTAAATAAATTTAAAACAGAAATAGACAGTTTCCTAGAAGTGAAGGGAATTAGGGGTTACGGGGAGCGGGCAGGAAATTGGACATGAATTTAGATTTGAGGTTAGGATCAGATCAGCCATGATCTTATTGAATGGCGGAGCAGGCTCGAGGGGCCGATTGGCCTACTCCTGCTCCTATTTCTTGTGTTCTTGTGTACGCTCTCCCCGGGCGCGTTGCCCTTGAGCACTGATAGCACTGGGCCGTGGACGTACCCCTTTTGTACCCTTAGTGGGGAGAAGGGATCGGATAGTTTCAGAAGTAAACTTTTCCGAACAGTGACAGCTCTTTCAGTGTTGAAGGTGATGTACCGTTTAACCATTGAAAATTAAAAGCTGTACAACTAACCCTTCACAGCGTCTGTCTAAGGGAGTCACTTACTCAGAATCTTAGAGTATGTGTCCACATCTCCTCTAACAGCACGGACCTGAGTGCAGAACCGTAAGACCCCCTTGCTCCAGTTTAACAGAGTGATACCATCAGATCTCCTACATCAGCTGTCGTATGCCACCTGGGAGACAGCCCTCAGTTGCTAGTCTTCACCTAACTCACTGAATCTTGTCCCAGGAGAAACATGCACACAATGTCTGTGAAAGGCAGGGTACGGGAGGTGGCATCCTTGACTTTAGAGAGTTCACCCCCTACGAGGAACAGGCCGTGGGGTTGGTGGGGAGGCACGCTGACACAGCATTGGGAGATGGTGAGGTCGGTGGCACAGTGCCAGCACCAGGTCAGTGATGCCACAGTAGAACTGTGAAGCAGCACGCGGCCATAAGCTTCCACCGCTTTCTGTGCCTCCTTACAACCAAGGGGGCTCTGCTCACCAATTGTTAACATTCCTGCAGATCCATTACAGCAATAGAGGGCAGACGAGGTGGAAAATGATGATGAGGAACAGCATGAGAAAAGGAAAAAAGAAAAAACTAGTGGCCACGAAACTACCGGATTGTCGTAAAAACCCATTTGGTTCACTAATGTCCTTTAGGGAAGGAAACCTGCCATCCTTACCCGGTCTGGCCTATATGTGACTCCAGACCCACAGCAATGTGGTTGATTCTTAATCGCCCTCTGAAATGGCCTAGCAAGCCACTCAGTTGTACAATCTCGCTACAAAATGTCATAATAAGAACAAGACCGGACGGACCACCTGGCATCGGACCACTAGGCACCGGACACGACAAAGGCAAACCAAGCCCAGTCAACCCTGCAAAGTCCTCCTCACTAACATCTGGGGACTTGTGCCAAAATTAGGAGAGATGTGCCACAGACTAGTCAAGCAACAGCCTGACATAGCCATTCTCACAGAATCATACCTTTCAGCCAACATCCCAGACTCTTCCATCACTATCCCTGGGTATGTCCTGTCCCACCGGCAGGACAGACTCACCAGAGGTGGCGGTACGATGATATACAGTCAGGAGGGAGTGGCCCTGGGAGTCCTCAACATTGACTCTGGACCCCATGAAATCTCATGGCATCAGATCAAACATGGGCAAGGAAACCTCCTGCTGATTACCACCTACCGTCCTCCCTCAGATGATGAATCAGTCTTTATCCATGTTGAGCACCACTTGGAGGAAGCACTGAGGGTAGCAAGGGCACAGAATGTACTCTGGGTGGGGGACTTCAATGTCCATCACCAAGAGTGGCTCGGTAGCACTACTCCTGGCCAAGTCCTGAAGGACATAGCTGCCAGACTGGGCCTGCGGCAGGTGGTAAGCGAACATACACGAGGGGAAAAATCTACTTGACCTTGTCCTCAACAATCTACCTGTCACAGATTCATCTATCCATTACAGTATTGGTAGGAGTGACCACCGCACAGTCCTTGTGGAGACGAAGTTCCGTCTTCACACTGAGGACACCATCCAATGTGTTGTGTGGCATTACCACCGTGCTAAATGGGATAGATTCAGAACAGATCTAGCAGCTCAAAACTGGGCCTCCATGAGGCGCTGTGGGCCATCAGCAGCAGCAGAATTGTATTCCAGCACAATCTGTAACCTCATGGCCCGGCATATTCCTCACTCTACCACTACCAACAAGCCAGGGGATCAACCCTGGTTCAATGAGGACTGTAGAAGAGCATGCCAGGAGCAGCACCAGGCATATCTAAAAATGAGGTGCCAACCTGGTGAAGCTACAACTCAGGACTACATGCATGTTAAACAGCTGAAGCAACATGCTATAGACAGAGCTAAGCGATTCCACAACCAACGGATCAGATCAAAGCTCTGCAGTCCTGCCACATCCAGTCGTAAATGGTGGTGGACAATTAATCAACTAACGGGAGGAGGAGGTTCTGTAAACATCCCCATCCTCAATGATGGTGCGTGAGTGCAAAAGACAAGGCTGAAGCGTTTGCAACCATCTTCAGCCAGAAGTGCCGACTGGATGATCCACCTTGGCCTCCTCCTGATATCCCCACCATCACGGAAGCCAGTCTTCAGCCAATTTGATTCACTCCGCGTGACATCAAGAAACGGCTGAGTGCACTGGATAGACAACAAAGGCTATGGGCCTCGACAACATCCCGGCTGTAGTGATGAAGACGTGTGCTCCAGAACTAGCTGCGCCTCTAGCCAAACTGTTCCAGTACAGTTACAACACTGGCATCTACCCGACAATGTGGAAAATTGCCCAGGTATGTCCTGGCACAAAAAGCAGGACAAATCCAATCCGGCCAGTTACTGCCCCATCAGTCTACTGTCAATCATCAGCAAAGTGATGGAAGGTGTCGTCGACAGTGCTATCAAGCGGCACTTACTCACCAATAATCTGCTCACCGATGCTCAGGTTGGGTTCCGCCAGGACCACTCGGCTCCAGACCTCATTACAGCCTTGGTCCAAACAGGGACAAAAGAGCTGAATTCCAGAGGTGAGGAGAGAGTGACTGCCCTTGACATCAAGGCAGCATTTGACCGAGTGTGGCACCAAGGAGTCCTAGTAAAATTGAAGTCAGTGGTAATAAGGGGGAAAACTCTCCAGTGGCTGGAGTCATACCAAGCACAAAGGAAGATGGTAGTGGTTGTTGGAGGCCAATCATCTCAGCCCCAGGACATTGCTGCAGGAGTTGCTCAGGGCAGTGTCCTTGGCCCAACCATCTTCAGCTGCTTCATCAACGACCTTCCCTCCATCATAAGGTCAGAAATGGGGATGTTCGCTGATGATTGCACAGTGTTCAGTTCCATTCGCAACCGCTCAGATAATGAAGCAGTCCGTGCCCGCATGCAGCATGACATGGACAACATCCATGCTTGGACTAATAAGTGGCAAGTAACATTCGCGCCAGACAAATGCCAGGCAATGACCATCTCCAACAAGAGAGAGTCTAACCACCTCCCCTTGACATTCAACGGCATTACCATTGCTGAATTCCCCACCATCAAAATCCTAGGGGTCACCATTGACCAGAAACTTAACTGGACCAGCCATATAAATACTGTGGCTACAAGAGCAGGTCAGAGGCTGGGTATTCTATGGCGAATGACTCACCTCCTGACTCCCCAAAGCCTTTCCACCATCTACAAAGCACAAATCTTGTGATGGAATGCTCTGCAATTGCCTGGGTGAGTGCAGCTCCAACAACACTCAAGAAGCCCGACACCATCCAGGACAAAGCAGCCCACTTGCTTGGTATTCCATCCACCACCCTAAACATTCACTCCCTTCACCACCAGCACACCGTGGCTGCAGTGTGTACCATCTACAGGATGCACTGCAGCAACTCACTAAGGCTTCTTCGACAGCACCTCCCAAAGCAACGACCTCTACCACCTAGAAGGACAAGGGCAGCAGGCACATGGGAACAACACCACCTGCACCTTCCCCTCCAAGTCACACACCATCCTGACTTGGAAATATATCGCCGTTCCTTCATCGTCGCTGGGTCAAAATCCTGGAACTCCCTACCTAACAGCACTGTGGGAGAACCTTCACCACACTGACTGCAGCGGTTCAAGAAGGCGGCTCACCACCACCTTCTCAAGGGCAATTAGGGATGGGCAATAAATGGTGGCCTCGCCAGCGACGCCCACAACCCATGAACAAATTTTTTAAAATGCCCCTTCTTCCTCTCACAACCTCCTCCATCTCACTCCATGCATCCCTTGCTTTTTTCCTCTCATGCACCAGCTCAGATACTTGCACCTGGGGGTTATTAGATAGTCTTAGTAAGGGTACTGTAGGCTAAAACTATGCAGTACAAGTGAGCTGGAGCATACTGCAGAGTCTCTCCTGGCCTGTCACGGCAGTGGAAGCACCCCATTAAGATCCCGGTGGTCCTTTCAATGGCCACTCTGGTAGAAGCGTGGCGCACCTCCGCTGCTGTTTATCTAACTCATTATCCACGGGAGCAAAGGGTCGGCCTTGACACCCAGAAGCCATCAGTTGACATAATTTTCTTCCTTGAAGAGCTCAGGCACTGGCAAATTCCGAAGGATGAATGCATCATGACAACTTCCAGCAAATCTCGCATTGAGGTGCAGGGGGGTCCTTTGCATGTTGTCACATACAGTCTGTACATTCAGGGAATAGAAGCCCTTTCCGTTGAGGGGGTGACCCTTGCAAATTGATGTGAGTGTTCTAACTCTTCATTCCTCCAACTTTGGCCTCTTGTCCACCCACCTTTGCCCCTCCATCAGCAGCCGTGCCTTCAACCATCTAGACTCCACGCACTGGAATTCCATCCCTAAATTCCCCCATTTCTACACCTCCATCTCCTCCTTTAAGACCCTCCTTAAAATCCACCTGTTTGACCAAGTTTTGATCACCACTCCTAATATCTCGTTCTTTGGCTCAGCGTCCATTTTTGTTTGATTACGTCTCTGTGAAGCATCTCTGTTTTTCTGTGTTAATGGTGTTGTACAAATGCAAGTTGTTGTTGTTCCTCCTGAGAAGTTCTCACTGTGGAGGGAGGAGGCAGTCAAAATCTCTCATTGTTCCCGCATCCCCAGAGGCAGTTAGAAGCAAGTCCAAGACTATCTAGGCTTAAAGCAAAATCGCTCCAAAAGTTATTCACAGCTCCAGGAATCGTTATTCACACTTTCAGGCTAAGAAACTCCTTATTTCTTCCTGTGTTTTATATTTCTTGTTCTGATGTACCCCTAGTGAATTGCGACCATATAACTAGGAAATGACGGCTGCATTGCCACTACCCTCATTTCAATATATGTAAATCAGGTGCAGGGGGACTTGCCGGATGGATCGCAAGAAGATCCAAATTGCATTTGGAACCTCGGGCGCTTCATTAGTGGGGTGGAAAGCAGGCAGTGAATGGCTTCCACACCAACTTGCTGGCCAATCAAGTGAGCCGCCCCCATTTTAGGCACCAGAAATGCCGAAAATGGTCTGGGATTTTGGGGCCACTGATCTGCAGTCACCACGGTCTGACCTGGGTGAAAGAGAATGGTGTTTGCTGCTGCTTGATTGGCCAGCACCAATTAACAAGGACAGTTGAAGTAGATGAGCCAGGAGGAAGCCAGTTCCTCAGACATAACTTTGAGAACCTAGGCTTCTAGATCATCGATACTCGAAATCAATTTTGCGAACCCTTGGGTAGAATATGGGCCAACCCAAGAACCACCTCTTATAGGCAAAATACACTGAGTTGCCTTAAAGTGTCAGCCTTGCCTCTGAGTCAGAAGGTTGTGGGATCAAGCCCCACTTCAGAGACTTCAGCCCATAATCAAGGCTGACACTCCAGTGCAGTACTGAGGGAGTACTATATGGCACTATTTTGAAGAAGAGTTCTCCCGCGTCCTGGCCAATATTTATCCCTCAACCAACACCACTAAAACAGATTATCTGGTTGTGGGAGCTTACCGCGCGCAAATTGGCTGCCACTTTTCGCTACATTACAATAGTGACTACACTTCAAAAGTACTTCATTGGCCGTGAAGCATTTTGGGACGGCCTGAGGTCGTGAAAGGCGCGATATAAATACAAGTTCTTTCTTTCTTTAAATGCGTCCTCAAAATGGAGTCAGTAGTTAGACTGAACCCGGGGAATACAAATTAAAACCACAAAGGCTTACAAGTACTGGGAGGCACAAGCCATCAAAGCCACAGGCTGAGAGATAGCTCATTAGGAGATATATATGTGTCACTTCTTATTCTGAACGAGTGTAAATCTCTTTGGGTAGTGAAATCGCCACCTGTCTTGTCTGGGTTCCAAAGTTTCATTAACCTAAGGTCATCAGGGGTACTGACATGGCTGTTTGAGGTAATTTCACCCCTTTACATGTCACTCTTCTAACACATGTCAGTCAGATTGGTTAAGAACACTGAAGAGGTATCTTTCAGAATCAAGGGTATATTGGGTGGTATTTTGGCACTAAAAATATTTGTTTTATAGGCAGTAATTTTAACCCAACCGGGCGAGGAAACCCACCGGATCAGGTGGAACACTGGTTTTACACCCTGCCCAATATTACTGTCTTTAATGGAGAGTAAAATCGGGCAGGGGTGTAAAACCAGTGTTGCGCCCGATCCTTCAGTTTCCTGACGGGTGAGTTAGGTGAAAATTGCCTTCTTAGTACTTTTGCATTGACAGTGGTAGTTTTTATAATATAATGGTAGACATTTTTAGTTAGCTTTAAGCTTTACGTGTTGATATTAAATATTGCAGTGTAACAGCTCTTTGCCTAGATCAGTGTTGTCCAATACATTACCCACATGTGGCTAATTGGGAATCCAGATGAAGCTAATTGCATTTCTGATTAGTAAATAAAAAATTAGTAATACACACTGTCGTTTGGCCTGTGATCACAATACTCATATTTGCACGGCATATGCATGTGAACTTTAACCTTTTTGTGTGTTTGTTGGTAAAATGATAAGACGGAAAAGCAGAATGTGTGAGTGTTTTTGATCGTTGTGAGTTCGTTACTTCCTTGGTCACTGAATGGTGGTAGATGTTTGTTCAGTAAATACCCCCACATGAAGTACATTTACCTGTACTATGAGAGTGTGTGTAGGGTGTTTTCTACTAAAATTAGTGCACGTGGCTAAAATGGTGTCACCGTAGCCTCACCTGTGGCTGGTCAGCGATTTCTATTGGACAACACTGGTCTAGTGAGTAGAAGGGTGTCTCTGTAAACAGAGGAAAGGGCATCTCCAGGCAAGTCAGCCCTTATCCTTCGACTGGACAGAGAGATAAAAGGTTGCAGAAGTTAAAATTGTGCAGCCATACTAGGCAGATACAAGAGTGTCGCCTAGCTGTACACGTTTCCCTGAGATTGAGAGAGGTGAGATTTAAGCCAACCAGTCCAGATACAACTACCAGCATGGAAGGTCAATTTACCCAGCAGCAGAGGATTCAGGAGGAATGGATAGCACCTTTACAGACGGAGGATCATTACTCTGACAAACCAAAGGGTTCACACCATTGTCCCAGAGAAAGCCGAAGTAACCAACTCAACTACGCCAGGGTGACGTCGTATAAGTTCTCAAAACTTTACTAACTACGAACATATAGACTTTAATCTATTCAGTAGACTGACTATCTCACGCCAGCTATCTAAGGAGTCCAGTCCTAAAATTAATCTCACCAATTTATATCAATCTCAGACAATAATCTTAATAGTCAAATTTATAATCAGCAAACCAGTTAATGCTGATTTACCGTGACATAACCTTTGTAACCTGTGTTAGTAGATCATTTAACCCTTTCTACTGGACGTAGTAGAAAGATTACTTTGCGTAATCATTCTTTAAGTTCAAACGCTGCTAATTATGATCACCGATTGTTAGTCCATGACTTTATCGAAGATTTGGCAAGAAAGCGTTAATTCATTCACTCAGTGGCTTGTGGGGATCCTAATGGGAGGTTAGTAGTGTAAATGGTGAAATAACTGAATTGGTTGATGTAAGAATGTTCACCTAACCAAATCTAGGCATCATTCTCTCCCACGCATAGATTGGGTGGTAATCCCAAAATGGTTCCTTGGTGAAGAGTTAAGTGAGGGGTCAAGGATTCGTTTGGAGCCTTTCATAAATATTCTGGTCAGGGTTCTGATCCCAGTGTTCGTACATTCTCTAATGGTCCCTGGAAAAGACCATCATCACAAATGCACACTAACTTATTTACTATCTGGGATGGGTGGGCAGATGTTGGCGTAACTGAATTCATTCTTACCAATTCCTGGATCTGCAGGTAGGTGATGTTGAATAGATTCACTTTGACAGTGCTACGAAGAGACAGAAAGAGCAGTCAGTAAAATTTAATTGTAAACAATTTTACAACACCAAGTTATAGTCCAGCAATTTTATTTTAAATTCACAAGCTTTCGGAGGCTACCTCCTTCCTCAGGTGAACGATGTGGAAATGAAGTCCTCGAAATGAAGTCGCATTTATAATTCACAGAACAATGCTGGTGATAACAGACAGTTTTTTCAACTGCCCGTTGCCAAGGCAATCAGTGTGCAGACAGACAGGTGTTACCTGCCAGGTCTCAGAATATACAAATCACCAAAAAAAAACAACAAACAAAAAAAAACAGAGATAGAGAGGTAGAAACATAGAAAAGACAGCAACTGACCCGTTATATTAAAAACAGATAACATTTGTTCGCTGGTGGGGTAACGTGTAGCGTGACATGAACCCAAGATCCCGGTTGAGGCCGTCCTCATGGGTGTGGAACTTGGCTATCAATTTCTGCTCTACGATTTTGCGTTGTCGTGTGTCTCGAAGGCCGCCTTGGAGTACGCTTACCCGAAGGTCGGTGGCTGAATGTCCTTGACTGCTGAAGTGTTCCCCGACTGGGAGGGAACCCTCCTGTTTGGCGATTGTTGCGCGGTGTCCGTTCATCCGTTGTCGCAGTGTCTGCATGGTCTCGCCAATGTACCATGCTCCGGGGCATCCTTTCCTGCAACGTATGAGGTAGACAACGTTGGCCGAGTCACAGGAGTATGAACCATGCACCTGGTGGGTGGTGTCCTCTCGTGTGATGGTGGTATCTGTGTCGATGATCTGGCATGTCTTGCAGAGGTTACCGCGGCAGGGTTGTGTGGTGTCGTGGACGCTGTTCTCTTGAAAGCTGGGTAATTTGCTGCGAACGATGGTCTGTTTGAGGTTGGGTGGCTGTTTAAAGGCGAGTAGTGGAGGTGTGGGGATGGCCATAGCGAGGTGTTCGTCGTCATTGATGACATGTTGAAGGCTGCGGAGAACATGGCGTAGTTTCTCCGCTCCGGGGAAGTACTGGACGACAAAGGGTACTCTGTTGGTTGCGTCCCGTGTTAGTCTCCTGAGGAGGTCTATGCGATTTTTTGCTGTGGCCCGTCGGAACTGTCGATCGATGAGTCGAGCGTCATATCCCGTTCTTACTAGGGCGTCTTTCAGCGTCTGTAGGTGTCCATCGCGTTCCTCCTCGTCTGAGGAACGCGATGGACACCTACAGACGCTGAAAGACGCCCTAGTAAGAACGGGATATGACGCTCGACTCATCGATCGACAGTTCCGACGGGCCACAGCAAAAAATCGCATAGACCTCCTCAGGAGACTAACACGGGACGCAACCAACAGAGTACCCTTTGTCGTCCAGTACTTCCCCGGAGCGGAGAAACTACGCCATGTTCTCCGCAGCCTTCAACATGTCATCAATGACGACGAACACCTCGCTATGGCCATCCCCACACCTCCACTACTCGCCTTTAAACAGCCACCCAACCTCAAACAGACCATCGTTCGCAGCAAATTACCCAGCTTTCAAGAGAACAGCGTCCACGACACCACACAACCCTGCCGCGGTAACCTCTGCAAGACATGCCAGATCATCGACACAGATACCACCATCACACGAGAGGACACCACCCACCAGGTGCATGGTTCATACTCCTGTGACTCGGCCAACGTTGTCTACCTCATACGTTGCAGGAAAGGATGCCCCGGAGCATGGTACATTGGCGAGACCATGCAGACACTGCGACAACGGATGAACGGACACCGCGCAACAATCGCCAAACAGGAGGGTTCCCTCCCAGTCGGGGAACACTTCAGCAGTCAAGGACATTCAGCCACCGACCTTCGGGTAAGCGTACTCCAAGGCGGCCTTCGAGACACACGACAACGCAAAATCGTAGAGCAGAAATTGATAGCCAAGTTCCACACCCATGAGGACGGCCTCAACCGGGATCTTGGGTTCATGTCACGCTACACGTTACCCCACCAGCGAACAAATGTTATCTGTTTTTAATATAACGGGTCAGTTGCTGTCTTTTCTATGTTTCTACCTCTCTATCTCTGTTTTTTTTTGTTTGTTGTTTTTTTTTGGTGATTTGTATATTCTGAGACCTGGCAGGTAACACCTGTCTGTCTGCACACTGATTGCCTTGGCAACGGGCAGTTGAAAAAACTGTCTGTTATCACCAGCATTGTTCTGTGAATTATAAATGCGACTTCATTTCGAGGACTTCATTTCCACATCGTTCACCTGAGGAAGGAGGTAGCCTCCGAAAGCTTGTGAATTTAAAATAAAATTGCTGGACTATAACTTGGTGTTGTAAAATTGTTTACAATTGTCAACCCCAGTCCATCACCGGCATCTCCACATCAGTAAAATTTAAGCACAGGGAGCAGCTGCTGGTCGGAATATGGTCACAAGAGAAATCCAGTTAATTTCTATTCACAATTTCATCTTTTTCAACCTTGCATTTCTTACTTTTCATGGCGAGCATTAACGAGTTAATTTCACGACAGCACAGAGAGCACTAATGAGTTAATTTCACAACAGCACTAAGAATGTTAACGAGTTAATTTCACGACAGCACTGAGCACAATGAGTTAATTTCACGAGACAACACTAAGCACTAACGAGTTAATTTCACGAGAGGGCACTGAGAGCACTAACGAGTTAATTTCACGAGCACTAACGAGTTAATTTCACAAAAGCACTAACGAGTTAATTTCATGAGACGGCACTGTGGCACTAACGAGTTAATTTCACGAGCACTAACGAGTTAATTTCACAAAAGCACTAACGAGTTAATTTCATGAGACAGCACTGTGGGCACTAATGAGTTAATTTCACAAGAGCACTAACGAGTTAATTTCACGAGACGGAACTGAGAGCACTAACGAGCTAATTTCACAAGACACCTCTGAGTACCAACGAGTTAATTTCACAAGAGCACTAATGACTTAATTTGACAACAACTGAGAGCACTAACAAGTTAATTTCATGCAGCACAGAGCACTGAGCGCTAACGAGTTAATTTCACAAGAGCACAGCAGTAATGTGTTAATTTCACGAGACACTACTGAGACCACTAATGAGTTAATTTTACAATGACTGAGAGCACTAACAAGTTAATTTCAGGAGACAATACAGCACGAGAGATAATTTCACAAGGCAACACTGAGAGCACTAATGAGTTAATTTCACGAGACAACACACCACTAACCGAGTTACTTTCACGACAGTACTAATGAGTTAATTTCACAAGAGCATAACTAGTTAATTACACAAGGGCATTGAGAGCACTAACAAATTAATTTAATGAGAGCTCAGCACTAATGAGTTAATTTCAGGAGACAACACTGTGAGCACTAACGAGTAAATTTACAACAGCACTAAGAGCACTAATGAGTTAAATTCACGACAACACAGAGCACAACGAGTTAATTTCAGAAGAGCACTAACGAGTTAATTTCACGAGAGCACTGAGAGCACTAACGAGTTAATTTCACGGGAGCAGGTAGCACTGTGTGGACAGGGCCCTACCCTGTGAAAATCTTCATCCGCTTTTTCCGGTCATTCAACAGGTCAGTATTCAGATGGTCTATGAATAGCACCAGATATTTCACATTTTCTTCCTCAATCTGTGAAGAGCGAAATTAATTAAGGTCAAATATTCAGTGCATTGTACTGAAAATAATAATTCTTGCTACTCTTAGATAGAAGCAATCTTAGGTGAAAAGGAAGGATACTATGTGTAGATCACCAATTACACATTTTTAAATTCTCATCCTTGTGTTCAAACCCCTCCATGGCCTCACCCCTCCCTATCTCTGTAACCTCCTCCAGCCCTACAGCCCTCTGCACTCTTCGATTCTGGCCTCTTGTCCATCCCCGATTTCCTTTGCTCCACCATCGGCGGCCGTGCTTTCAGTTGCCTACACCCTAAGCTCTGGAATTTTCTGCCTATACCTCTCTGACTCTCCACCTCTCCTCTTTTAAGACGCACCTTAAAACCTACCTCTTTGACCAAGCTTTTAGTCACCTGTCCTAATGTGCCTTTACGTGGCTCGATGTCAAATTTTGTCTGATTGCACTTCTGAGAGGCACCTTGGGCCACTTTACTACCTTAAAGGCGCTGTTGTTGTTGGCAAAGACAGAATGTGATTGAGCGACAAAGGCCAAAGTACCAAGTCTGTGCTGAGTCAGCTGATAACAACTGGGGTAATAGTACGAGGACATCAATACCAGCGCCCCCGGGTTACAAAAACAAAAAGTCAGACAGAGGCTCTGTTCTTGATTACGATCCAGTGATCCCTGCTGGAAAGTGTGCCTGTGAGATGTCCGGTAGAGTTGAATAGTCTGCTGACACACATTTTCTAGCCTCACACACGAAGAATGCCCATTTGAGTGAGGTACCAGAGGGTGATTGGCACACAAGGAACCATACCCAGCGAGGTTCAAATCCATCAGGAGAAGAGGGACAGAATCTGCGATCTGACCCATTTCATATCTGTGATGTGCGGTCTGGCACACAGCCTTCTATAGAATGCCCATTCTCCATTCACTTATGGACTTGACAAAAGTTGGTGACCCTAAGGGAATGTGACAGTCTGTGGGGATTTGAGGAGGTGGGAGTGTACACATCCATTACAACAAGAGGGAGTGTGACAGTCTGTGGGGATCTGAGGAGGTGGGAGTGTACACATCCATTACAACAAGAGGGAGTGTGACAGTCTGTGGGGATCTGAGGAGGTGTGAACACCCATCACAGTGAGTGTGACAGTCTGTGGGGATCTGAGGAGTTGAGTGTACACACCCATCATAGTGAGTGTGACTGTGGGATCTGAGGAGGTGTGAGTCTACACACCCATCACAGCGAGAGTGAGTGTGACAGGGGATCTGAGGAGGTGTGAGTGTACACACCCATCACAGTGAGAGGGAGCATGACTGTTACAGGAGGTGTGAGTGTACCGTCACCCTCCAACCCATACTGAACCTGACCCGGGAGTGTTTGATGGGACACTGTAGACTGAGCAATATTTTCTATCCTGCCTGTGCTTGACGTTGTTGCTCGATATCTTAATTTCAAAATGTTCCAATCGCAGCACTAAAATCATCTACCTTGAGCATAAAATGTACAAAAACTACTTTACCTTTACCATGGGCTCCAATAGCTGTTTCTGGGTTTGATACCAGTCAGTGGTGCCAGACTGTAATGGAGAAATAAAAATATTCATAATCCAATCCCCAGCCTCCATTCACAACAATCCAATCCCCGGCCCCCATTCACAACAATCCAATCCCCGGCCCCCATTCACAACAATCCAATCCCCGGCCCCCATTCACAACAATCCAATCCCCGGCCCCCATTCACAACAATCCAATCCCCGGCCCCCATTCACAACAATCCAATCCCTGGCCCCCATTCACAACAATCCAATCCCCGGCCCCCATTCACAACAATCCAATCCCCGGCCCCCATTCACAACAATCCAATCCCCGGCCCCCATTCACAACAATCCAATCCCCGGCCCCCATTCACAACAATCCAATCCCCGGCCCCCATTCACAACAATCCAATCCCCGGCCCCCATTCACAACAATCCAATCCCCGGCCCCCATTCACAACAATCCAATCCCCGGCCCCCATTCACAACACAATCCAATCCCCGGCCCCCATTCACAACACAATCCAATCCCCGGCCCCCATTCACAACACAATCCAATTGTTGAGAGTGACTCTTTTTAAGAGGTAGCTTTCTACCCACTCGAATGGCCTTTAACATTATCCATAAGTGAGTACCCACTTCGCACTGAGAAAGGTCACAATGTCAGAATCAAAAGTCAAGGGATTGTCTTTTTGAAGTGATCTATACCTTAATAGCATCAACAAGTCTGTCGTGGAGATCAGGAACTGAAGGGCAAAGTTTTTGAAATGCTTTCATCTTACAGATCTGCACCAGCACCCTGTGATGGAAGGCAACATTCAGTGAGTGAGATTCAGAGGGACATAACGCAGTATCAGGAATATTAAGCGGCATAGAAGAATATTCCTTTCAGTAAAGTACACCCACAGCCCATGTACAACATATCCTACATATTGTGTGTAATCTTCTCCCACAGACCATGTAAAATATACCCTACTCATCCTGTGTAATCTCCTCCCATAGCCCATCGACAATATACCCTACACAACCTGTGTAATCTTCCCCTACAGCCCATCTACAATATACCCTACACAACCTGTGTAATCTTCCCCTACAGCCCATCTACAATATACCCTACACAACCTGTGTAATCTTCCCCTACAGCCCATCTACAACATACCCTACACAATCTGTTTAATTTCCCACAGCCCATGTTCAATCTACTTTATCATGAACTTAATCTCCTATAGAAATACAAAGAAATTACCTCATGGAAACAAGCCATTCAGCCCAGCTATTCTGTGTCGGTGTTAATAGTCACTGTCACAATTACCCACACTGTTCCCATATTCCTTCATCCCCTTTTCCTTCATCCACCTATACAATCTAATCTTGAATATTGACATCATTTCTGCCTCAATCTCTAACCCTGGAAGTGAGTTCCACAGCCTCACACCTCTCCATGTGAAGAAGTCTCTCCTGCCCTCTGTTCTAAATCTCTGACATTTAACCTTGTATCATTCTTGACCCTTCAACTACTGAAAACAGTCATTCTACCCTGTCCCTTCCTTTTGCAATTTTAAACACTTCTATTATATCGCCATGTTGTTCTAACAAAAAAAACTTGAATTTTTCAAGTCTTTCTTTATATTTATGTTTCTTCATAACAGGCAGCATCCTAGTGAATCTGTCCTGTACTCTCTAGAGCCTCAATATCCTTCCTATAGTGTGGAGCCCAATACTGCACACAATACTGAGGTCTTATTAAGGTTTTAAATAGGCTCATCATTAGCTCTTGGCTTTTATGTTCTATACCTTGTGATAAAACCTAGAATTCCATTAGCACTTTTTAAAGCCTTTAATGTCCTGTAAACCTGAATCCCTCTGCTCGTCCCCAGCACCGAGCCGACTTCCATTCAGAATATTATTACTGCTTTTTAAAATTTAAAATGTATCTCCTCCTGCAGCCCATGTGCATTCCACCCGATCATGGACTCTCCCCACCCATTTAATCCCCTTCCTCAACCCATGTACACTCTACCCTATCATGGGCCTTACCCACCCATTTAATCTCCTCCCACAGCCCATGAACACTCCAGAACATTTACCCACCTTCATGTTTCCACAAAACGTGGGGTAAATTTTCCAAACCTACTCCCAATGCAGAGTCTCGCTGGAGAATTGGGTATGTAGGTCAGTACTCCCAATTCAGGATGATGACCTGAAAATCGTGAGCGCACAAATCGGGTGCGTTGTCCTCCATGCACGATTTCAGGATCCCTTGCTTCTCAAGCAAGAGTCTTGGGAACGTTTACCCCAAGGTGCAGTGTGGGGTAATTTGCTTTCAAAATTATATTTAATGAGGGAACTGCATTGGGATCAATTTTTTATTCAACCGGAGTTGGGAGGAATCTCTGTAGGGAGTTTCTGTAAGCACTGGGGCAAAGACGGTCAAACGCAGCAGAGCTAAACAATCCAAGGGCACTTGGGTTCACAAAACTAAACACTACAGGAGGCAATGGCACGCAAGGAATTAAAACCCCCCCCCCAGCGACATCATGGGGGTATAAATTGGTCTTGGGTGGTGGCACAAAACAGGTGGTAGTGAATCGGTTGCCTGGATAACACCCCGCCCGGTTTACACTCCGCCCGGATAGTACCCCACCCAGATTACACTCCGCCCAGATAACACCCCGCCAATTTTACAGTGTGTTAGTTACAAGAGGGCAGAGGTACACAGAGCATTAGGTACAGGGGGCAATGTTACACAGAGCAATATGTACAGGGGGCAGTGGTACATAGTGCATTAAGACAGGGGACAGTGTTACAAAGAGCATTAGGTACAAGGGATAAGCATTATATAGCGTTAGCTACAAGGGGGCAGTGTTACACCGCGTCAGATACAAGGGGGCAGTGTTACACCGCGTCAGATACAAGGGCGCCATGTTACACAGTGCGTTATGTAGAGGGGGACAGTGTTATACAGTCCTTTCGGTATAGAGGGCAGTGTTATACAGTGCGTTAGGTACTGAGGGCAGTGTTACACAAAGCTTTAGGTACAAGGGAAAGTGGTACACGGTGCATTAGGTACAAGAGGGCAGAGGTACACGGTGCGTTAGGTACAAGGGGACAGTGTTACACAGAGTATTAGGTACAAGGGGACAGTGCTACACAAAGCATTACGTACAAGGGGGCAGTGTTGCACAGGGCATCATGTACGGGGCGGTGATACATAGTGCATTAGGTACAAGGGGCAGTGTTACACAGAGCATTAATTAAAAGGGAACAATGTTACACAGCGTTAGATACGGGGGCAGTATTACACGGTGTTAAATACAAGGGGGCATTGTTACACAAAGCGATATGTACAGGGGCAGTGTTAAACAGAGCATTAGGTACAAGGGGACAGTGTTACACAGTCCGTTAGGTACAGGGGCAGTGTTACACGCAGCGTTTGGTACAAGAGGGCACAGGTACACGGTGCGTTAGGTACAGAGGACAGTGTTACACAGTCTGTTAAGTACAACGGGGCAGTGTTGCACAGCGTTAGATAAAAGGGGACAGTGTTACACAGAGTGTTATGTACAGGGGGCAGTGATAAATTCTGCGTTAGGTACAAGGGTGCAATGTTTCACAGCGTTAGATACAAGGGGGCAGTGTTACACAGCGCATTAATTACAAGGGAACAGTGTTACACAATGTTAGGTACAAGGGGACAGTGGTATAAAGAGCATTAGGTACAGGAAGCATTGTTACACAGAGCGATAGGTACTGGAAACAATGTTTCTCAGAGCATCAGGTACAAGGGCACAGCGTTACACCGTGCGTTATGTAGAACGGGGCAGTGTTATACAGTCTGTTAGGTATAGAGGGCAGTGTTATAGAGAGCATTAGGTTCAAGAGGGCAGTGGTACACATTGCATTAAGTACAAGAGGGCAGAGGTACTCGGTGCGTTAGGTACAGGAAACAAAGTTACACAGTGCATTAGGTACAAGGGGGCAGTCTTACACAGTGCGTTAGGTACAGGTGCAGTGTTACACAGTGCGTTAGGTACAGGTGCAGTGTTACACAGTGCGTTAGGTACAGGGGCAGTGTTACACAGTGCGTTAGGTACAGGGGCAGTGTTACACAGTGCGTTAGGTACAGGGGCAGTGTTACACAGAGCATTAGGTACAGGAAACAATGTTACACAATGCGTTAGGTACAAGGGGACAGTGTTACCACAGAGTGTAAGGTAGAAGCGGACAGAGGTACACGGTGCATTAGGTACAACGGGGCAGTTTCACACAGAGTGTTATGTACAGAGGGCAGTGCTACACAAAGAATTACGTACAAGGGGGCAGTGTTGCACAGAGCGTCATGTACAGGGGGCAGTGATACATAGTGCATTAGGTACAAGGGGGCAGTGTTACAAAGAGCATTAATTACAAGGGGGCAGTGTTACACAGCGTTAGATACAAGGGGACAGTGGTATAAAGAGCATTAGGTACAGGAGGCATTGTTACACAGAGCGTTATGTACAGGGGGAAGTGATACATAGTGTGTTAGGTATAGGAAGCAATGTTAAAAAGAGCATTTGGTACAGGGGAAAGTATTACACAGTGCGTTAGGTACAAGGGCGCCGTGTTACACAGTGCGTTATGTAGAGGGGGACAGTGTTATACAGTGCGTTATGTATAGAAGGCAGTGTTACACAGAGCTTTAGGTACAAGAGCGCAGAGGTACACGGTGTGTTAGGTACAAGGGCACAGTGATACACAGAGCATTAGGTACAAGGGCACAGTGATACACAGTGCGTTAGGTAGAAGGAAGCAGTGTTACACAGTGTGTTAGGTACAAGGGGCAGTGTTACACAGTGTGTTAGGTACAAGGGGCAGTGTTACACAGTGTGTTAGGTACAAGGGACAGTGTTACACAGTGTGTTAGGTACAAGGGCAGTGTTATACAGTCCGTTAGGTTTAGAGGGCAGTGTTATAGAGAGCTTTAGGTACAAGAGGGCAGTGATACACGGTGCGTTAGGTACAGGGAACAGTGTTACACAGTGCGTTTGGTACAAAGGGGCAGTGTTACGCAGCGTTAGATACAAGGGGACAGTGTTACACAGCATGTTATGTACAGGAGGCAGTGCTACACATTGCTTTCGGTAAAAGTTGTTTCAATGTTACACAAAGCATTACGTACAAGGGGACAGTTACACAGAGCGTCATGTACAGGGGGCAGTGATACATACTGCGTTAGGTACAAGGGTCAGTGTTACAAAGAGCATTAGGTACAAGGGGGCAGTGTCACACAGAGCGTTAGGTACAAGGGGACAATGTCACACAGTGCGTTAGGTACAAGGGGGCAATGTCACACAGAGCGTTAGGTACAAGGGGGCAATGTCACACAGAGCGTTAGGTACAAGGGGGCAATGTCACACAGTGCGTTAGGTACACAGGGGCAGTATTACACAGTGCGCTAAGGACAAGCGGGTATTGTTACACAGTGCGTTAGGTATAGGGGGCAGTATTACACAGCGTTAGGTACAAGAAGGCAGTGGTACACAGTGCATTAGGTACAAGAGGCCAGATATACCCAGTGCATTAGGTACAAGAAGATAGTGTTACACAGAGCTTTAGGTACATGGGGGCAGTGTTACACAGAGCGTTAGGTACAAGGGGACAGTGTTAGACAGAGCGTTAGGTACAAGGGAGCAGTGTTACACAGTGCGTTATGTAGAGGGGAACAGTGTTATACAGTCCATTAGGTACAGAGGGCAGTGTTACACAGAGCTTTAGGTACAAGAGGGCAGAGGTACACGGTGCGTTAGGTACAGGAAGCAGTGTTACACGGTGCATTATGTACAAGGGGGCAGTGTTACACAGTGCATTAGGTAGAGGGGCAGTGTTACACAAAGCATTGGTGCAAGGGGGCAGTGTTGCACAGTCCGTTAGGTACAAGGGGGCAGTATTACACGGTGCGCTAAGGACAAGCGGGCATTATTACACAGTGCATTAGGTACAAGGGGACAGTGTTACACAGAGCAGTATGTACAAGGGGACAGTGTTACACAGCAGTATGTACAAGGGTGCAGTGTTACACAGTGCGTTAGGTACAAGGGGGCAGTGTTACACAGTGCGTTAGGTACAGGGGGCAGTGTTACACAGAGCAGTGTGTACAAGGGGACAGTGTTACACAGTGCATTAGGTACAAGGGGACAGTGTTACACAGTGCGTTAGGTACAGGGGGCAGTGTTACTCAGAGCTTTAGCTACAAGGGGGCAATGATACACGGTGCATTAAGTACAAGAGGGCAGAGGTACACGGTGCGTTAGGTAGAGGGGGCAGTGTTACACAGAGTATTAGGTGCAAGGGGGCAGAGTTACACAGTGCGTTAGGTATAGGGGGCAGTGTTACACAGTGCGTTAGGTATAGGGGGCAGAGTTACACAGTGCGTTAGGTATAGGGGGCAGTGTTACACAGTGCGTTAGGTACAGGGGACAGTGTTACACAGTGTGTTAGGTACAAGGGAGCAGTGTTGCACAGTGCATTAGATACAAGGGGGTGGTGTTACACAGTGCGTTAGGTACAAGTATATAGGGCAATATTATCCAGTGCATTAGGTACAGGGGGCAGTGTTACACAGAGCTTTAGGTGCAGGAAACAATGTTACACAGTGCGTTAGGTAGAGGGGCAGTGTTACACAGAGCTTTAGATACAAGGGGCAGTTTTACACAGTGCGTTAGCTACAACGGAAGTGTTACACAGTGCGTTATGTAGAGGGGGACAGTGTTATACAGTCCGTTAGGTATATAGGGCAATGTTAACCAGTGCGTTAGGTACAGGGGGCAGTGTTACACAGAGTATTAGGTGCAGGAAACAATATTACACAGTGCGTTAGGTACAAGGGCAGTGTTACACAGAGCATTAGGTACAAGGGGGCAGTTTACACAAAGCTTTAGGTACAAGGGGGCAGTGGCACACAGTGCGTTAGGTACAAGGAGGCAGTGTTTTATTTTATTATTCGTTCATGGGATATGGGTGTCGCTGGCGAGGCCGGCATTTATTGCCCTTGAGAAGGTGGTGGTGAGCCGCCTTCTTGAACTGCTGCAGTCCGTGTGTTACACAGAGCATTAGATACACGGGAGCAGTGTTACACAGAGCTTTAGGTACAAGAGGGCAGTGTTATACAGTCCGTTAGGTTTAGAGGGCAGTGTTATAGAGAGCTTTAGGTACAAGAGGGCAGTGATACACGGTGCGTTAGGTACAGGGAACAGTGTTACACAGTGCGTTTGGTACAAAGGGGCAGTGTTACGCAGCGTTAGATACAAGGGGACAGTGTTACACAGCATGTTATGTACAGGAGGCAGTGCTACACATTGCTTTCGGTAAAAGTTGTTTCAATGTTACACAAAGCATTACGTACAAGGGGACAGTTACACAGAGCGTCATGTACAGGGGGCAGTGATACATACTGCGTTAGGTACAAGGGTCAGTGTTACAAAGAGCATTAGGTACAAGGGGGCAGTGTCACACAGAGCGTTAGGTACAAGGGGACAATGTCACACAGAGCATTAGGTACAAGGGGGCAATGTCACACAGAGCATTAGGTACAAGGGGGCAATGTCACACAGAGCATTAGGTACAAGGGGACAATGTCACACAGTGCGTTAGGTACAAGGGGGCAATGTCACACAGTGCGTTAGGTACAAGGGGGCAATGTCACACAGTGCGTTAGGTACAAGGGGGCAATGTCACACAGTGCGTTAGGTACAAGGGGGCAATGTCACACAGTGCGTTAGGTACAAGGGGGCAATGTCACACAGTGCGTTAGGTACAAGGGGGCAATGTCACACAGTGCGTTAGGTACAAGGGGGCAATGTCACACAGTGCGTTAGGTACAAGGGGGCAATGTCACACAGTGCGTTAGGTACAAGGGGGCAATGTCACACAGTGCGTTAGGTACAAGGGGGCAATGTCACACAGTGCGTTAGGTACAAGGGGGCAATGTCACACAGTGCGTTAGGTACAAGGGGGCAATGTCACACAGTGCGTTAGGTACAAGGGGGCAATGTCACACAGTGCGTTAGGTACAAGGGGGCAATGTCACACAGTGCGTTAGGTACAAGGGGGCAATGTCACACAGTGCGTTAGGTACAAGGGGGCAATGTCACACAGTGCGTTAGGTACAAGGGGGCAATGTCACACAGTGCGTTAGGTACAAGGGGGCAATGTCACACAGTGCGTTAGGTACAAGGGGACAATGTCACACAGTGCGTTAGGTACACAGGGGCAGTATTACACAGTGCGCTAAGGACAAGCGGGCATTGTTACACAGTGCATTAGGTATAGGGGGCAGTATTACACAGCGTTAGGTACAAGAAGGCAGTGGTACACAGTGCATTAGGTACAAGAGGCCAGATATACCCAGTGCATTAGGTACAAGAAGATAGTGTTACACAGAGCTTTAGGTACATGGGGGCAGTGTTACACAGAGCGTTAGGTACAAGGGAGCAGTGTTACACAGTGCGTTATGTAGAGGGGAACAGTGTTATACAGTCCATTAGGTACAGAGGGCAGTGTTACACAGAGCTTTAGGTACAAGAGGGCAGAGGTACACGGTGCGTTAGGTACAGGAAGCAGTGTTACACGGTGCATTATGTACAAGGGGGCAGTGTTACACAGTGCGTTAGGTAGAGGGGCAGTGTTACACAAAGCATTGGTGCAAGGGGGCAGTGTTGCACAGTGCGTTAGGTACAAGGGGACAGTGTTACACAGTGCGTTAGGTACAAGGGGGCAGTGTTACACAGTGCATTAGGTACAAGGGGGCAGTGTTACACAGTGCATTAGGTAGAGGGGCAGTGTTACACAAAGCATTGGTGCAAGGGGGCAGTGTTGCACAGTGCGTTAGGTACAAGGGGACAGTGTTATCCGGTCCGATAGGTATATAGGGCATTGTTACACAGTGCGTTAGGTACAAGGGGACAGTGTTACACAGTGCGTTAGGTACAAGGGGGCAGTGTTACACAGTGCATTAGGTACAAGGGGGCAGTGTTACACAGTGCGTTAGGTACAAGGGGGCAGTGTTACACAGTGCATTAGGTACAAGCGGGCATTGTTACACAGTGCATTAGGTATAGGGGGCAGTGTTACACAGCGTTAGGTACAAGAAGGCAGTGGTACACAGTGCATTAGGTACAAGAGGCCAGATGTACCCAGTGCGTTAGGTACAAGAGGATAGTGTTACACAGAGCTTTAGGTACACGGGGGCAGTGTTACACAGTGCGTTAGGTACAAGGGAGCAGTGTTACACAGTGCGTTAGGTAGAGGGGCAGTGTTACACAGAGCGTTAGGTACAAGGGCACAGTGTTACACAGTGCGTTAGGTACAAGGGCACAGTGTTACACAGTGCGTTAGGTACAAGGGCACAGTGTTACACAGTGCGTTAGGTACAAGGGCACAGTGTTACACAGTGCGTTAGGTACAAGGGCACAGTGTTACACAGTGCGTTAGGTACAAGGGCACAGTGTTACACAGTGCGTTAGGTACAAGGGCACAGTGTTACACAGTGCGTTAGGTACAAGGGCACAGTGTTACAAAGTGTGTTCGGTACAAAGGGGCAGTGTTGCACAGAGCATTAGGTACGAGGGGACAGTCTTACACAGTGCATTAGGTACAAGGGAAAACTGTTACACAGCATTAGGTACAAGGGGGCAGTGTCACACAGTGCATTAGGCACACACGGGCAGTATTACACAGTGCGTTAAGGACAAGCGGGCATTGTTACACAGTGTGTTAGGTATAGGAAGCAGTGTTACACGGAGCATTAGGTACAAGGGGGCAATGGTGCACAAAGCATTAGGTACAAGGGAACAGTGTTACACAGCGTTAGGTACAAGAGGGCAGTGGTACATAGTGGTTTGGTACAAGAGGCCAGATGTACCCAGTGCGTTAGGCACAAAAGGATAGTGTTACACAGAGCGTTAGATATGGGGCAGTGTTACACAGTGTGTTAGGTACAAGGGACAATGTTACAATACGTTGGATAAAGGGGGCAGTGGTACGTGGTGTGTTAGGTACAGGGGTCAGTGTTATACAGAGAGTTATGTACATGGGGAAGTGGTACATAGTGCTTTAGGTACCAGAGGCATGCAGTGCATTAGGTACAGAAGACAGTGTTACACAACGTTAGATACAAGGGAGCAGTGGTACACAGAGTGTTAGTTACGGGGAGCAGTGTTACACAAAGCATTCGGTACAAGGGGGCAATGGCACATGGTGCGTTTGGTACAGGGGGCTGTGTTATATGGAGCTTGAGGTACTGGGGCTGTGGTACACAGAGTGTTCGGCAAGTGAACAGTGTTACATTGCGTTAGATACAAGGGGGCAGTGTTACATAGAGCATTGGGTACAAGGGGGCAGTGTTACACGGTGCGTTCGGTACAAGAGGGCAGAGGTACACAGTGCGTTAGGTACAGGGGACAGTGTTACACAGTGCGTTAGGTACAAGGGGACAGTGTTACACAGTGCGTTAGGTACAAGGGCAGTGTTACACAGTGCGTTAGGTACAAGGGACAGTGTTACACAGTGCGTTAGGTACAAGGGACAGTGTTACACAGTGCGTTAGGTACAAGGGACAGTGTTACACAGTGCGTTAGGTACAAGGGACAGTGTTACACAGTGCGTTAGGTACAGGGGACAGTGTTACACAGTGCGTTAGGTACAAGGGGACAGTGTTACACAGTGCGTTAGGTACAGGGGCAGTGTTACACAGTGCGTTAGGTACAGGGGACAGTGTTACACAGTGTGTTAGGTACAAGGGACAGTGTTACACAGTGCGTTAGGTACAGGGGACAGTGTTACACAGTGCGTTAGGTACAGGGGACAGTGTTACACAGTGCGTTAGGTACAGGGGCAGTGTTACACAGTGTGTTAGGTACAGGGGCAGTGTTACACAGTGTGTTAGGTACAAGGGACAGTGTTACACAGTGCGTTAGGTACAGGGGACAGTGTTACACAGTGCGTTAGGTACAGGGGACAGTGTTACACAGTGCGTTAGGTACAAGGGACAGTGTTACACAGTGCGTTAGGTACAGGGGACAGTGTTACACAGTGCGTTAGGTACAGGGGACAGTGTTACACAGTGCGTTAGGTACAGGGGACAGTGTTACACAGTGCGTTAGGTACAGGGGACAGTGTTACACAGTGCGTTAGGTACAAGGGACAGTGTTACACAGTGCGTTAGGTAGAGGGGCAGTGCTACACAGTGCGTTAGGTACAGGGGACAGTGTTACACAGTGCGTTAGGTACAGGGGACAGTGTTACACAGTGCGTTAGGTAGAGGGGCAGTGCTACACAGTGCGTTAGGTACAGGGGACAGTGTTACACAGTGCGTTAGGTACAGGGGACAGTGTTACACAGTGCGTTAGGTACAGGGGACAGTGTTACACAGTGCGTTAGGTAGAGGGGCAGTGTTACACAGTGTGTTAGGTAGAGGGGCAGTGTTACACAGTGCGTTAGGTAGAGGGGCAGTGTTACACAGTGCGTTAGGTAGAGGGGCAGTGTTACACAGTGCGTTAGGTAGAGGGGCAGTGTTACACAGTGCGTTAGGTAGAGGGGACAGTGTTACACAGTGCGTTAGGTAGAGGGGACAGTGTTACACAGTGCGTTAGGTAGAGGGGACAGTGTTACACAGTGCGTTAGGTAGAGGGGACAGTGTTACACAGTGCGTTAGGTAGAGGGGACAGTGTTACACAGTGCGTTAGGTAGAGGGGCAGTGTTACACAGTGCGTTAGGTAGAGGGGACAGTGTTACACAGTGCGTTAGGTAGAGGGGACAGTGTTACACAGTGCGTTAGGTACAGGGGGCAGTGTTACACAGTGCGTTAGGTACAGGGGGCAGTGTTACACAGTGCGTTCGGTACAGGGGCAGTGTTACACAGTGCGTTAGGTAGAGGGGCAGTGTTACACAGAGCATTAGGTACAGGGGGCAGTGTTACACAGTGCGTTAGGTACAGGGGCAGTGTTACACAGTGCGTTAGGTAGAGGGGGCAGTGTTACACAGTGCGTTAGGTAGAGGGGGCAGTGTTACACAGTGCGTTAGGTATGAGGGGCAGTGTTACACAGTGCGTTAGGTATGAGGGGGTGGTGTCACTGTTACACAGAGCACTACAGTACGGCACTAATTATAGAAATGGCTAACCTGAGCAGAGATTGCTGGTGCTCTGCAGACTTAGGATCAGAGAGAGGAAAGACATCTCTATACTTCTGGATCAGGGAGAGTCCATATTCCAGGAATGATATGAAAGACTCTGCCAATTCCTCTTGCTGTGAGAAAAATATAGTCTATGAAATTAATTTAAGGTTACAGCAACATTTGTAAGACATACTTCTGAACAGAACCATTAAAATATTATACAGTTGATTTTTTTGTCAGTCGATAATCTATCAGTAAACTAGGGGGTAATTTTAATCCCCAAGGACGGGTGGGTACGGGGCGGGTGGGAAGTTAAAAGTTGTAAAAAACTAAAACCCGACCCCAACTCGCCCACCTCCGGTTTTAACAGAGGCGGGTCGGGGGCCGGCGACCAATCCGCTCTCAGGGGACGGGTCGGTCAGTAAAATTTTAAGGAGGCTGCGGGCCTCCATTTTAATAGCTGTTTTATTTTTAACTCCTGGGGGCCGGGATTCCCGGGCCTCCTGATTCTCACCATATAAGAGGAGGTGAGAAGGCCCGGATCAACAGGTAAATGCCTTTATTGCACTGCTTGTGGGCCAGGAGGAGCAGGAGTGTTTCCTCCAAACCCAACAAGCCCACCTGCCGCGATCCCACACACTGGATCGGCCGACCCCCGCCCACCATGGCCGAACCCCCCATGATCTTCATCCCCCAGTTTACAGTCACAGTGTGTACCCCTCCCCCCCCAGTTTACAGTCACAGTGTGTACCCCTCCCCCCCCAGTTTACAGTCACAGTGTGTACCCCTCCCCCCCCAGTTTACAGTCACAGTGTGTACCCCTCCCCCCAGTTTACAGTCACAGTGAGTACCCTCCCCCCCCCCAGTTTACAGTCACAGTGAGTACCCCTCCCCCCCCCAGTTTACAGTCACAGTGTGTACCCCTCCCCCCCCAGTTTACAGTCACAGTGTGTACCCCTCCCCCCAGTTTACAGTCACAGTGAGTACCCCTCCCCCCCCAGTTTACAGTCACAGTGTGTACCCCTCCCCCCAGTTTACAGTCACAGTGTGTACCCCTCCCCCCCCAGTTTACAGTCACAGTGTGTACCCCTCCCCCCCCAGTTTACAGTCACAGTGTGTACCCCTCCCCCCCCAGTTTACAGTCACAGTGAGTACCCCTCCCCCCAGTTTACAGTCACAGTGAGTACCCCTCCCCCCCAGTTTACAGTCACAGTGAGTACCCCGCCCCCCCAGTTTACAGTCACAGTGTGTACCCCTCCCCCCCCCAGTTTACAGTCACAGTGAGTACCCCTCCCCCCCAGTTTACAGTCACAGTGTGTACCCCTCCCCCCCAGTTTACAGTCACAGTGAGTACCCCTCCCCCCCCAGTTTACAGTCACAGTGTGTACCCCTCCCCCCAGTTTACAGTCACAGTGAGTACCCCTCCCCCCCCAGTTTACAGTCACAGTGTGTACCCCTCCCCCCAGTTTACAGTCACAGTGAGTACCCCTCCCCCCCCCCAGTTTACAGTCACAGTGTGTACCCCTCCCCCCCAGTTTACAGTCACAGTGTGTACCCCTCCCCCCCAGTTTACAGTCACAGTGTGTACCCCTCCCCCCCCCGTTTACAGTCACAGTGTGTACCCCTCCCCCCCAGTTTACAGTCTCAGTGTACCCCTCCCCCCAGTTTACAGTCTCAGTGAGTACCCCCTCCCCCCAGTTTAGTCTCAGTGAGTACCCGCTCCCCCCAGTTTACAGTCTCTGTGTGTACCCCCTCCCCCCAGTTTACAGTCTCAGTGAGTACCCCCTCCCCCCAGTTTAGTCTCAGTGAGTACCCGCTCCCCCCAGTTTAGTCTCAGTGAGTACCCGCTCCCCCCAGTTTACAGTCTCAGTGAGTACCCGCTCCCCCCAGTTTACAGTCTCAGTGAGTACCCGCTCCCCCCAGTTTAGTCTCAGTGAGTACCCCCTCCCCCCAGTTTACAGTCTCAGTGAGTACCCCCTCCCCCCAGTTTAGTCTCAGTGAGTACCCCCTCCCCCCAGTTTACAGTCTCAGTGAGTACCCCCTCCCCCCAGTTTAGTCTCAGTGAGTACCCCCTCCCCCCAGTTTACAGTCTCAGTGAGTACCCCCTCCCCCCAGTTTAGTCTCAGTGAGTACCCCCTCCCCCCAGTTTACAGTCTCAGTGAGTACCCCCTCCCCCCAGTTTAGTCTCAGTGAGTACCCCCCTCCCCCCAGTTTAGTCTCAGTGTGTACCCCCTCCCCCCAGTTTACAGTCTCAGTGAGTACCCCCTCCCCCCAGTTTACAGTCTCAGTGAGTACCCGCTCCCCCCAGTTTACAGTCTCTGTGTGTACCCCCTCCCCCCCCCACAGTTTACAGTCTATGTGTGTACCCCCCCACCAACAGTTTACAGTCTCTGTCTGTACCCCCCCACCAACAGTTTACAGTCTCTGTCTGTACCCCCCCCCCCCACAGTTTACAGTCTCTGTCTGTACCCCCCCCCCCCACAGTTTACAGTCTCTGTCTGTACCCCCCCACCAACAGTTTACAGTCTCTGTCTGTACCCCCCCGCCCCCCACAGTTTACAGTCTCTGTCTGTACCCCCCCCCCCACAGTTTACAGTCTCTGTCTGTACCCCCCCCCCCCCACAGTTTACAGTCTATGTGTGTACCCCCCCCCCCACAGTTTATAGTCTCTGTCTGTATCCCCCCCCCCCACAGTTTACAGTCTGTGTGTGTGCCCCCTCCTGCCCTGAGTTTACAGTCTCTGTGCACCCCACCCAGTTTACGGTCCAGACATACGGCCTGTTGTTGCAGGGTGACCTGTGCCAGTTGCCACTGGTACTCGATGCTGGTGAGATGTTGGAGCAGGGAGATGAAGCTGACTTCCACATGTCGGTAGAGTTTGCTGTATGCCAACCACTTCCTGCAATAAACAACCCAGGACACCAGAGTCAAAGTACAAAGGGCAATCGAAGCTGACAGCAAAGGGCTGATACACTAACAGCAGAGTGCCTGGCAGGAGATACTCAGCTACCTTGGGTAAACACTCGGATAATGTGCCCTCTACATAATAAAAATGAAAAGAGACTTGCATTTATACGGCACCTTTCATGACCTTAGGACATCCCAAAGCCCTTTACAGCCAATGAGGTATTTGTGGACGTGTAGTCACTTGTAATGTAGGGCACGGGGCAGCCAATTTGCGCACAGCAAGATCCCACAAACAGCAGTGAAATAAATTACCTGATCATCTGCTTTATTGATGTTGGTTGAGGGATAAATATTGGCCAGGACACCGTGCGAACTCCCCTGCTCTTCTTTGAATAGTGCCGTGGGATCTTTTACACCCACCTGAGAGGGCAGATGGGGCCTCGGTTTAACGTCCCATCCAAAAGATGGCACTTCCTGACTCAGAGACGAGCGTGCTAACACTGAGCCATGGCTGACGCACAGTGGGTAATTTTACCCTCCCCAGGGAGGGGGGTTAAAAATAAAAGAATGGGCAAGCCGACCCCAACCTGCCCACTTCCGGTTTTAACAGAGACGGGTCGGGGCGGGGGGGGGGAGGGGGTCACTAAAATATTCTAAGGAGGCTACGTGCCTCCATTTTAAGTAAAGTTTTATTTTTAACACCTGCAGGCCGGGCTTCCCGGGCCACGGGAAACCTGGCAGATGATAGGAGGCGAGAAGGACCGGATCACTGGGGTAAGTGCCTATACAGCACTGCTTGTGGGCCAGGAGGAGTAGGAGTGCTTCCCCCTGGCTACCAAGCTTCCCATACCCCACTATGGGACCCCCGTGATCGAGCGATCTAACCCCCGCCCTCCCCCGCCCCCCCCCCCCAAGGCATGGAACCGACACGATGTCGGACTTACCACCGATTCACTGCCCAGCTGCTTTCCAGCCCAACGGACAGCCAAACTGACAAGCTGGCCGAATGTCGGGCGGAAAACCTGTTGAAAAAATTTAAAACAGGTTGTGCCATAAAAATCGTCAGGACCTGCGGAAAACCATTACTTCTGGGTTTTCCATCCGCTCTCTTCCCACCGTGGAGTTATTATCGGGACCAGTGAATCATAGAGTAACACAGCACAGAGATGATCCATGCATCTGCTGACACAATGACATATTAGCCATGTGTACTCACGCATTAACTGCACGGAGTAGAAACATACTTACGTATTAACCTCACGCTTGTCTCCATACTAGTATCATAGTATAGTGAATCATAGAAGGAGGCCATCCGGCCCATCGTGCCTGTGCCGGCTCTTTGAAAGAGCTATCCAATTAATCCCACTCCCCTGCTCTTTCCCCATAGACCTGCAAATTTTTCCAATTCAAGTATTTATCAAATTCCTTTTGAAAGTTATTATTGAATCTGTTTCCACCGCCCTTTCAGGCAGTGCATTTCAAATCGTAACAACTCACTGCGTAAATTTTTTTTTCCCTCATGTCGCCTCTGGTTCTTTGGTCAATTACCTTAAATCTGTGTCCTCTGGTTACCGACCCTTCTGCCACTGGAAACGGTTTCTCCTTATTTACTCTATCAAAACCCTTCATTATTTTGAACACCTCTATCAAATTTCCCCTTAACCTTCCAGATTCTCCAGTCTCCCCACGTAACTAAAGTCCTGGTAAATCTCCTTTGCACCCTCTCTAAGGCCTTGACATCCTTGATCAATACTGTCAACCCACCCTCCCTCCTTTTTATCCTTCCCTATCTTTTTCCTGAATACATTGTAGCCAGGAATATTAAGTGTCCATTCCTCCCCTTCTTTGAGCCAGGTCTCTGTTATTGCCGCTATATCATAGTCCCACGTGGCTACTTGTGCCTGAAGCTCACCAACATTATTTACCATGCTCCCTGCATTTACGCACATGCACTCTAAACCCGCCTTAGTCTGCCTCGCATGTCCCCCCTATCTGATCCCTCCTATTTCTGAACTACTCTTTATTCTAATGCTGTTTGTCTCTCCCAGTCCTTTGTGCACCTTGCATCTCCTCTCTAATGTTTCATCCTGTTGCTCATCCACCTGCCAAATTAGTTTAAACCCTCCACAGCACTAGTGAACCTCCCTGCGGGGACATTGGTCCCTTAAATAATAACGGTACTGGCATAGGTGCCACTTCAAAATGGCTACATACATCTTCCCAGATGGCCTGGTGCGTAGAGCCGCCATCCTAGCATAACTGAGCCGAAAAGAAAGTCCTTGGTTTGAACCTCAGTCTGTGCTGAGATAGCTTATCTCAGCCAGGGTTCCTGCTACTGATCGCTGACCACAGACACGACAACTGGATGTCAGATGAGGACAGAGTCAAGCTCAATTGTGAGCTCCTCTTTCTAGCCTCACACTTGAAGAATGGCCAATTGAGCAAGGTACTCGGGACCAATCAGAACCCAGAGAACTGTGCATCAGCAAGGGAAGGGATGAAAACAAGATGACAAGGAGATAGCCCTGCCAGTCGTGGGAATGTTTCCAGCAGGCAAACTCTACCCTGTTCCACTCTCCTGTTTTGTAGGAATCACAGTCAAGTACTCACGCCAGATCCTGATGGAAGGGTGAGAGGTCATTCTGCGTGGCATGAAGGGCCAGTATGGTGATGGCCAGTGTGCTGAGCTCTACTTCCCCCTGTTCAGTCTCAGCCTGCAGAGTAACCAGAGAACAATCACATAGAGATACTGCCGTGAGTTTATTTCTTAGAAATATGATGAATTTTCATTAAACAAAACTGTTTCCATACTCCCAAAGTGCAGGATTTGGATACAATACACTTTGTCCAGTTTGGCATCTAGTGTTGACATTGAGCAGCCCTAGGTAAGGTCTCCGACAGGTGAGATAGGGATAGAGCCCCAACTTCAGGCCTTTCACCTCACCCTCAGGAGAGAAAACCCCCACTCTGAGACAGTGCGAAAATTTGCACTTCCCACACCAGCCCTTGAGGGGTCCTGTCTGAGTGAGCTGGGTGCCATCTTCTAGATGGTTTTCTGCTCTGGGCCTATACCCATCCAGAAGTGTGTCATTCTGTGTCGGGTATATGAAGAATTTGTAGGGTCAGTATGTGCATGTGTAAGGATGAGCTGGGATTGTGTATGGAGAGGGTATTTAAGAATATCTGTGGAGATAGGGACTGTGTGTATATGTCTACACACAGAATGAGACAGACTTTCATCCCATCAACCTGATTTGAAGCACTGGTTGGATTTCCAAAGATATCGGGACTAGAGAGAAAGGCTGAGTAACTTGGGATGTTTTCGTTAGGAATGGGGGAAACGTTGCCATGACATATTTCAAAACGATTTGCGGGATTGATAGGGTTAGACTGGGCGAATTGTTCACAACGGCAAAAAGGTTCAAAAGCTGGGAACAATTTAAAAATCAGGAAATTGGAAGACTTGAGGCAGGAATTCTGTTCCTATAAAATATGCGAGCGGGCCTCTGTGACAGGAACACTTTTCCGACACTGGTACTGGTTTGATTAAATATTTAAACATCCTGAGGGTGAAATTGGACCCCATCATGCCCCTTTATTGGGGGTAAAAAGCACCAATTTCCCAGGGTTCTGCCTCACATCCGAACAGCACTAGAAGTACCTCCAACACCATATTGACTCAGGTGATTATATAGCCATCCCTGGCGGCTACCTGAAGAAGATGGTTGGCCTTTACATATGCTAATGAGGTGCCGAACGCCTGCTTCACGACCCCGATCTAAAATTCGGCAGTAATGAGCGGGGGTTGTGCCAGGACTGCTCCTCTGCGTTTTCCTGCACCCTAACCAGCGGTGATTCTCTGTGATTGGATTTCCACACTGTTCTCTTACACTCTCATATCAGGAGTGGGAAATCACGGCTATTTGTGGAGTGAGGTGTAAATATATAAGGGGGAGAGATACACACAGAGACTGTAAAATATATTCACACAAAAGGTAACCATGAATTAATAGAAGTCTCTCAGGGATAAAGTTCTGACTGAAACTAAGGGGGTGATATTAACCCCCAACAACAGGTGGGTTGGGGGCGGGTGGGAGTTGAAACTAGTTGTTTTATGGGTCAAAACCGTAACCTGGCTTTATTTCCGGGTTTAACTTGGGAATGCAAAGTCCAAAAATTTTGCAGTTGCGACCCAAAAAAACAACTATTTTCAATCCCCACCCGCCCACAACCCACCCGTTCTTGGGGGTTAAAATCACCCCTAAGTGTCCAATCACACTCCCTCTGATAAACACCTCCCCGCCCAATCACACTCCCTCTGATAAACACCTCCCGACCCAATCACACTCCCTCTGATAAACACCTCCCGACCCAATCACACTCCCTCTGATAAACACCTCCCCGTCCAATCACACCCCCTCTGATAAACACCTCCCCGTCCAATCACACCCCCTCTGATAAACACCTCCCGACCCAATCACACTCCCTCTGATAAACACCTCCCGACCCAATCACACTCCCTCTGATAAACACCTCCCGACCCAATCACACCCCCTCTGATAAACACCTCCCGACCCAATCACACTCCCTCTGATAAACACCTCCCCGCCCAATCACACTCCCTCTGATAAACACCTCCCCGCCCAATCACACTCCCTCTGATAAACACCTCCCGACCCAACCACACCCCCTCTGATAAACACCTCCCGACCCAATCACACTCCCTCTGATAAACACCTCCCCGTCCAATCACACTCCCTCTGATAAACACCTCCCCGTCCAATCACACTCCCTCTGATAAACACCTCCCCGTCCAATCACACTCCCTCTGATAAACACCTCTCCGTCCAATCACACTCCCTCTGATAAACACCTCCCCGTCCAATCACACTCCCTCTGATAAACACCTCCCCGTCCAATCACACTCCCTCTGATAAACACCTCCCCGTCCAATCACACTCCCTCTGATAAACACCTCCCCACCCAATCACACTCCCTCTGATAAACACCTCCCGACCCAATCACACGCTCTCTGATAAACACCTCCCCGTCCAATCACACCCCCTCTGATAAACACCTCCCCGTCCAATCACACTCCCTCTGATAAACACCTCCCGACCCAATCACACTCCCTCTGATAAACACCTCCCGACCCAATCACACTCCCTCTGATAAACACCTCCCGACCCAATCACACTCCCTCTGATAAACACCTCCCCGTCCAATCACACTCCCTCTGATAAACACCTCCCCGTCCAATCACACTCCCTCTGATAAACACCTCCCCGCCCAATCACACTCCCTCTGATAAACACCTCCCGACCCAATCACACTCCCTCTGATAAACATCTCCAGACCCAATCACACTCCCTCTGATAAACACCTCCCGACCCAATCACACTCCCTCTGATAAACACCTCCCGACCCAACCACACCCCCTCTGATAAACACCTCCCCGTCCAATCACACTCCCTCTGATAAACACCTCCCCGCCCAATCACACTCCCTCTGATAAACACCTCCCCGTCCAATCACACTCCCTCTGATAAACACCTCCCCGCCCAATCACACTCCCTCTGATAAACACCTCCCGACCCAATCACACTCCCTCTGATAAACACCTCCCCGTCCAATCACACTCCCTCTGATAAACACCTCCCCGTCCAATCACACTCCCTCTGATAAACACCTCCCCGTCCAATCACACTCCCTCTGATAAACACCTCTCCGTCCAATCACACTCCCTCTGATAAACACCTCCCCGTCCAATCACACTCCCTCTGATAAACACCTCCCCGTCCAATCACACTCCCTCTGATAAACACCTCCCCGTCCAATCACACTCCCTCTGATAAACACCTCCCCACCCAATCACACTCCCTCTGATAAACACCTCCCGACCCAATCACACGCTCTCTGATAAACACCTCCCCGCCCAATCACACTCCCTCTGATAAACACCTCCCGACCCAATCACACCCCCTCTGATAAACACCTCCCCGTCCAATCACACTCCCTCTGATAAACACCTCCCCGTCCAATCACACTCCCTCTGATAAACACCTCCCCGTCCAATCACACTCCCTCTGATAAACACCTCCCCGTCCAATCACACTCCCTCTGATAAACACCTCCCGACCCAATCACACTCCCTCTGATAAACACCACCCCGTCCAATCACACTCCCTCTGATAAACACCTCCCCGTCCAATCACACTCCCTCTGATAAACACCTCCCCGTCCAATCACACTCCCTCTGATAAACACCTCCCGACCCAATCACACTCCCTCTGATAAACACCTCCCCGTCCAATCACACTCCCTCTGATAAACACCTCCCCGTCCAATCACACTCCCTCTGATAAACACCTCCCCGTCCAATCACACTCCCTCTGATAAACACCTCCCCGTCCAATCACACTCCCTCTGATAAACACCTCCCCGTCCAATCACACTCCCTCTGATAAACACCTCCCCGTCCAATCACACTCCCTCTGATAAACACCTCCCCGCCCAATCACACTCCCTCTGATAAACACCTCCCCGTCCAATCACACTCCCTCTGATAAACATCTCCCCACCAATCACACTCCCTCTGATAAACACCTCCCCGCCCAATCACACTCCCTCTGATAAACACCTCCCCACCCAATCACACTCCCTCTGATAAACACCTCCCCGTCCAATCACACCCCCTCTGATAAACACCTCCCCGTCCAATCACACTCCCTCTGATAAACACCTCCCGACCCAATCACACTCCCTCTGATAGACACCTCCCCGCCCAATCACACTCCCTCTGATAAACACCCCCCGTCCAATCACACTCCCTCTGATAAACACCTCCCCGTCCAATCACACTCCCTCTGATAAACACCTCCCCGTCCAATCACACCCCCTCTGATAAACACCGCCCGACCCAATCACACTCCCTCTGATAAACACCTCCCCGCCCAATCACACTCCCTCTGATAAACACCTCCCCGTCCAATCACACTCCCTCTGATAAACACCTCCCCGCCCAATCACACCCCCTCTGATAAACACCTCCCGACCCAATCACACCCCCTCTGATAAACACCTCCCGACCCAATCACACTCCCTCTGATAAACACCTCCCCGTCCAATCACACTCCCTCTGATAAACACCTCCCCGTCCAATCACACTCCCTCTGATAAACACCTCCCCGTCCAATCACACTCCCTCTGATAAACACCTCCCCGTCCAATCACACTCCCTCTGATAAACACCTCCCCGCCCAATCACACCCCCTCTGATAAACACCTCCCCACCCAATCACACTCCCTCTGATAAACACCTCCCCGCCCAATCACACGCTCTCTGATAAACACCTCCCGACCCAATCACACTCCCTCTGATAAACACCTCCCGACCCAATCACACTCCCTCTGATAAACACCTCCCCGTCCAATCACACTCCCTCTGATAAACACCTCCCGACCCAATCACACTCCCTCTGATAAACACCTCCCCGTCCAATCACACCCCCTCTGATAAACACCTCCCGACCCAATCACACTCCCTCTGATAAACACCTCCCCGTCCAATCACACTCCCTCTGATAAACACCTCCCCGCCCAATCACACTCCCTCTGATAAACACCTCCCCGTCCAATCACACTCCCTCTGATAAACACCTCCCGACCCAATCACACTCCCTCTGATAAACCCCTCCCCGCCCAATCACACTCCCTCTGATCAACACCTCCCGACCCAATCACACTCCCTCCGATAAACACCTCCCCGCCCAATCACACGCTCTCTGATAAACACCTCCCCGCCCAATCACACGCTCTCTGATAAACACCTCCCGACCCAATCACACTCCCTCTGATAAACACCTCCCCGTCCAATCACACTCCCTCTGATAAACACCTCCCGACCCAATCACACTCCCTCTGATAAACACCTCCCCGCCCAATCACACTCCCTCTGATAAACACCTCCCCGCCCAATCACACTCCCTCTGATAAACACCTCCCCGCCCAATCACACTCCCTCTGATAAACACCTCCCGACCCAATCACACTCCCTCTGATAAACACCTCCCCGCCCAATCACACTCCCTCTGATAAACACCTCCCCGCCCAATCACACTCCCTCTGATAAACACCTCCCCGCCCAATCACACTCCCTCTGATAAACACCTCCCGCCCAATCACACTGCCTCTGATAAACACCTCCCGACCCAATCACACTCCCTCCGATAAACACCTCCCCGCCCAATCACACGCTCTCTGATAAACACCTCCCCGCCCAATCACACGCTCTCTGATAAACACCTCCCGACCCAATCACACTCCCTCTGATAAACACCTCCCCGCCCAATCACACTCCCTCTGATAAACACCTCCCGACCCAATCACACTCCCTCCGATAAACACCTCCCCGCCCAATCACACGCTCTCTGATAAACACCTCCCCACCAATCACACTCCCTCTGATAAACACCTCCCCGCCCAATCACACTCCCTCTGATAACACCTCCCGACCCAATCACACTCCCTCTGATAAACACCTCCCCGCCCAATCACACTCCCTCTGATAAACACCTCCCGACCCAATCACACTCCCTCTGATAAACACCTCCCGACCCAATCACACTCCCTCTGATAAACACCTCCCGACCCAATCACACGCTCTCTGATAAACACCTCCCGACCCAATCACACTCCCTCTGATAAACACCTCCCCGCCCAATCACACTCCCTCTGATAAACACCTCCCGACCCAATCACACTCCCTCTGATAAACACCTCCCGACCCAATCACACTCCCTCTGATAAACACCTCCCAACCCAATCACACTCCCTCTGATAAACACCTCCCGACCCAATCACACTCCCTCTGATAAACACCTCCCCGCCCAATCACACGCTCTCTGATAAACACCTCCCGACCCAATCACACTCCCTCTGATAAACACCTCCCCGCCCAATCACACTCCCTCTGATAAACACCTCCCCGCCCAATCACACGCTCTCTGATAAACACCTCCCGACCCAATCACACTCCCTCTGATAAACACCTCCCCGCCCAATCACACTCCCTCTGATAAACACCTCCCCGCCCAATCACACTCCCTCTGATAAACACCTCCCCGTCCAATCACACGCTCTCTGATAACACCTCCCCGCCCAATCACACTCCCTCTGATAAACACCTCCCGACCCAATCACACTCCCTCTGATAAACACCTCCCGACCCAATCACACTCCCTCTGATAAACACCTCCCCGCCCAATCACACTCCCTCTGATAAACACCTCCCGACCCAATCACACTCCCTCTGATAAACACCTCCCCGCCCAATCACACGCTCTCTGATAAACACCTCCCGACCCAATCACACTCCCTCTGATAAACACCTCCCCGCCCAATCACACTCCCTCTGATAAACACCTCCCGACCCAATCACACTCCCTCTGATAAACACCTCCCCGCCCAATCACACGCTCTCTGATAAACACCTCCCCGCCCAATCACACGCTCTCTGATAAACACCTCCCGACCCAATCACACTCCCTCTGATAAACACCTCCCCGCCCAATCACACTCCCTCTGATAAACACCTCCCGACCCAATCACACTCCCTCTGATAAACACCTCCCCGCCCAATCACACTCCCTCTGATAAACACCTCCCGACCCAATCACACTCCCTCTGATAAACACCTCCCCACCAATCACACTCCCTCTGATAAACACCTCCCGACCCAATCACACGCTCTCTGATAAACACCTCCCGACCCAATCACACGCTCTCTGATAAACACCTCCCCGCCCAATCACACGCTCTCTGATAAACACCTCCCCGCCCAATCACACTCCCTCTGATAAACACCTCCCGACCCAATCACACTCCCTCTGATAAACACCTCCCGACCCAATCACACGCTCTCTGATAAACACCTCCCCGCCCAATCACACTCCCTCTGATAAACACCTCCCGACCCAATCACACTCCCTCTGATAAACACCTCCCGACCCAATCACACGCTCTCTGATAAACACCTCCCCGCCCAATCACACTCCCTCTGATAAACACCTCCCCGCCCAATCACACTCCCTCTGATAAACACCTCCCGACCCAATCACACTCCCTCTGATAAACACCTCCCCGCCCAATCACACCCCCTCTGATAAACACCTCCCCACCCAATCACACTCCCTCTGATAAACACCTCCCGACCCAATCACACTCCCTCTGATAAACACCTCCCCGCCCAATCACACTCCCTCTGATAAACACCTCCCGACCCAATCACACTCCCTCTGATAAACACCTCCCGACCCAATCACACGCTCTCTGATAAACACCTCCCGACCCAATCACACTCCCTCTGATAAACACCTCCCGACCCAATCACACTCCCTCTGATAAACACCTCCCCGCCCAATCACACTCCCTCTGATAACACCTCCCCGCCCAATCACACGCTCTCTGATAAACACCTCCCGACCCAATCACACTCCCTCTGATAAACACCTCCCGACCCAATCACACGCTCTCTGATAAACACCTCCCGACCCAATCACACTCCCTCTGATAAACACCTCCCCGTCCAATCACACTCCCTCTGATAAACACCTCCCCGCCCAATCACACTCCCTCTGATAAACACCTCCCGACCCAATCACACGCTCTCTGATAAACACCTCCCCGCCCAATCACACTCCCTCTGATAAACACCTCCACGTCCAATCACACTCCCTCTGATAAACACCTCCCTGCCCAATCACACTCCCTCTGATAAACACCTCCCCGACCCAATCACACTCCCTCTGATAAACACCTCCCCGCCCAATCACACTCCCTCTGATAAACACCTCCCCGCCCAATCACACTCCCTCTGATAAACACCTCCCCACCAATCACACTCCCTCTGATAAATACCTCCCCGCCCAATCACACTCCCTCTGACAAACACCTCCCCGCCCAATCACACTCCCTCTGATAAACACCTCCCCGCCCAATCACACTCCCTCTGATAAACACCTCCCCGCCCAATCACACTCCCTCTGATAAACACCTCCCCGCCCAATCACACTCCCTCTGATAAACACCTCCCCGCCCAATCACACTCCCTCTGATAAACACCTCCCGACCCAATCACACTCCCTCTGATAAACACCTCCCGACCCAATCACACTCCCTCTGATAAACACCTCCCCGCCCAATCACACTCCCTCTGATAAACATCTCCCCACCAATCACACTCCCTCTGATAAACACCTCCCCGCCCAATCACACTCCCTCTGATAAACACCTCCCGACCCAATCACACGCTCTCTGATAAACACCTCCCGACCCAATCTCACTCCCTCTGATAAACACCTCCCCGTCCAATCACACTCCCTCTGATAAACACCTCCCCGCCCAATCACACTCCCTCTGATAAACACCTCCCGACCCAATCACACTCCCTCTGATAAACACCTCCCCGCCCAATCACACTCCCTCTGATAAACACCTCCCGACCCAATCACACTCCCTCTGATAAACACCTCCCCGCCCAATCACACTCCCTCTGATAAACAGCTCCCCGCCCAATCACACTCCCTCTGATAAACATCTCCCCACCAATCACACTCCCTCTGATAAACACCTCCCCGCCCAATCACACTCCCTCTGATAAACACCTCCCCGCCCAATCACACTCCCTCTGATAAACACCTCCCCGCCCAATCACACTCCCTCTGATAAACACCTCCCCGCCCAATCACACTCCCTCTGATAAACACCTCCCGACCCAATCACACGCTCTCTGATAAACACCTCCCCGCCCAATCACACTCCCTCTGATAAACACCTCCCCGCCCAATCACACTCCCTCTGATAAACATCTCCCCGCCCAATCACACTCCCTCTGATAAACACCTCCCGACCCAATCACACTCCCTCTGATAAACACCTCCCAACCCAATCACACGCTCTCTGATAAACACCTCCCGACCCAATCACACCCCCTCTGATAAACACCTCCCGACCCAATCACACTCCCTCTGATAAACACCTCCCGACCCAATCACACTCCCTCTGATAAACACCTCCCCGTCCAATCACACCCCCTCTGATAAACACCTCCCCGTCCAATCACACTCCCTCTGATAAACACCTCCCCGCCCAATCACACCCCCTCTGATAAACACCTCCCCGCCCAATCACACTCCCTCTGATAAACACCTCCCGACCCAATCACACTCCCTCTGATAAACACCTCCCGACCCAATCACACTCCCTCTGATAAACACCTCCCCGTCCAATCACACCCCCTCTGATAAACACCTCCCCGTCCAATCACACTCCCTCTGATAAACACCTCCCCGCCCAATCACACCCCCTCTGATAAACACCTCCCCGCCCAATCACACCCCCTCTGATAAACACCTCCCCGCCCAATCACACTCCCTCTGATAAGCACCTCCCGACCCAATCACACTCCCTCTGATAAACACCTCCCGACCCAATCACACTCCCTCTGATAAACACCTCCCCGTCCAATCACACCCCCTCTGATAAACACCTCCCCGTCCAATCACACTCCCCCTGATAAACACCTCCCCGCCCAATCACACCCCCTCTGATAAACACCTCCCGACCCAATCACACTCCCTCTGATAAACACCTCCCCGCCCAATCACACTCCCTCTGATAAACATCTCCCGACCCAATCACACTCCCTCTGATAAACATCTCCAGACCCAATCACACTCCCTCTGATAAACACCTCCAGACCCAATCACACTCCCTCTGATAAACACCTCCCCGCCCAATCACACTCCCTCTGATAACACCTCCCCGCCCAATCACACGCTCTCTGATAAACACCTCCCGACCCAATCACACTCCCTCTGATAAACACCTCCCGACCCAATCACACTCCCTCTGACAAACATCTCCAGACCCAATCACACTCCCTCTGATAAACACCTCCCCGCCCAATCACACTCCCTCTGATAAACACCTCCCCGCCCAATCACACCCCCTCTGATAAACACCTCCCCGCCCAATCACACTCCCTCTGATAAACACCTCCCCGTCCAATCACACTCCCTCTGATAAACACCTCCCCGCCCAATCACACTCCCTCTGATAAACACCTCCCCGCCCAATCACACTCCCTCTGATAAACACCTCCACGTCCAATCACACTCCCTCTGATAAACACCTCCCCGCCCAATCACACTCCCTCTGATAAACACCTCCCGACCCAATCACACTCCCTCTGATAAACACCTCCCCGCCCAATCACACTCCCTCTGATAAACACCTCCCCGCCCAATCACACTCCCTCTGATAAACATCTCCCCACCAATCACACTCCCTCTGATAAACACCTCCCCGCCCAATCACACTCCCTCTGATAAACACCTCCCCGCCCAATCACACTCCCTCTGATAAACACCTCCCCGCCCAATCACACTCCCTCTGATAAACACCTCCCCGCCCAATCACACTCCCTCTGATAAACACCTCCCCGCCCAATCACACTCCCTCTGATAAACACCTCCCCGCCCAATCACACTCCCTCTGATAAACACCTCCCGACCCAATCACACTCCCTCTGATAAACACCTCCCGACCCAATCACACTCCCTCTGATAAACACCTCCCCGCCCAATCACACTCCCTCTGATAAACATCTCCCCACCAATCACACTCCCTCTGATAAACACCTCCCCGCCCAATCACACTCCCTCTGATAAACACCTCCCGACCCAATCACACGCTCTCTGATAAACACCTCCCGACCCAATCTCACTCCCTCTGATAAACACCTCCCCGTCCAATCACACTCCCTCTGATAAACACCTCCCCGCCCAATCACACTCCCTCTGATAAACACCTCCCGACCCAATCACACTCCCTCTGATAAACACCTCCCCGCCCAATCACACTCCCTCTGATAAACACCTCCCGACCCAATCACACTCCCTCTGATAAACACCTCCCCGCCCAATCACACTCCCTCTGATAAACATCTCCCCACCAATCACACTCCCTCTGATAAACACCTCCCCGCCCAATCACACTCCCTCTGATAAACACCTCCCGACCCAATCACACGCTCTCTGATAAACACCTCCCGACCCAATCTCACTCCCTCTGATAAACACCTCCCCGTCCAATCACACTCCCTCTGATAAACACCTCCCCGCCCAATCACACTCCCTCTGATAAACACCTCCCGACCCAATCACACTCCCTCTG
This sequence comes from Heptranchias perlo, assembly GCF_035084215.1. Classification (NCBI taxonomy): domain Eukaryota; kingdom Metazoa; phylum Chordata; class Chondrichthyes; order Hexanchiformes; family Hexanchidae; genus Heptranchias; species Heptranchias perlo. The sequence goes on from NC_090347.1 coordinate 44,329,773, forward strand.
ATAAACACCTCCCCGCCCAATCACACTCCCTCTGATAAACACCTCCCGACCCAATCACACTCCCTCTGATAAACACCTCCCCGCCCAATCACACTCCCTCTGATAAACACCTCCCCGCCCAATCACACTCCCTCTGATAAACATCTCCCCACCAATCACACTCCCTCTGATAAACACCTCCCCGCCCAATCACACTCCCTCTGATAAACACCTCCCCGCCCAATCACACTCCCTCTGATAAACACCTCCCCGCCCAATCACACTCCCTCTGATAAACACCTCCCCGCCCAATCACACTCCCTCTGATAAACACCTCCCGACCCAATCACACGCTCTCTGATAAACACCTCCCCGCCCAATCACACTCCCTCTGATAAACATCTCCCCGCCCAATCACACTCCCTCTGATAAACACCTCCCCGCCCAATCACACTCCCTCTGATAAACACCTCCCCGCCCAATCACACCCCCTCTGATAAACACCTCCCGACCCAATCACACTCCCTCTGATAAACACCTCCCGACCCAATCACACGCTCTCTGATAAACACCTCCCGACCCAATCACACCCCCTCTGATAAACACCTCCCGACCCAATCACACTCCCTCTGATAAACACCTCCCGACCCAATCACACTCCCTCTGATAAACACCTCCCGACCCAATCACACTCCCTCTGATAAACACCTCCCGACCCAATCACACTCCCTCTGATAAACACCTCCCGACCCAATCACACTCCCTCTGATAAACACCTCCCTGCCCAATCACACCCCCTCTGATAAACACCTCCCCGCCCAATCACACTCCCTCTGATAAACACCTCCCGACCCAATCACACTCCCTCTGATAAACACCTCCCCGTCCAATCACACCCCCTCTGATAAACACCTCCCCGCCCAATCACACTCCCTCTGATAAACACCTGCCGACCCAATCACACTCCCTCTGATAAACACCTCCCCGTCCAATCACACCCCCTCTGATAAACACCTCCCCGTCCAATCACACTCCCTCTGATAAACACCTCCCCGCCCAATCACACCCCCTCTGATAAACACCTCCCCGCCCAATCACACTCCCTCTGATAAACACCTCCCGACCCAATCACACTCCCTCTGATAAACACCTCCCGACCCAATCACACTCCCTCTGATAAACACCTCCCCGTCCAATCACACCCCCTCTGATAAACACCTCCCCGTCCAATCACACTCCCTCTGATAAACACCTCCCCGCCCAATCACACCCCCTCTGATAAACACCTCCCCGCCCAATCACACCCCCTCTGATAAACACCTCCCCGCCCAATCACACTCCCTCTGATAAACACCTCCCGACCCAATCACACTCCCTCTGATAAACACCTCCCGACCCAATCACACTCCCTCTGATAAACACCTCCCCGTCCAATCACACCCCCTCTGATAAACACCTCCCCGTCCAATCACACTCCCTCTGATAAACACCTCCCCGCCCAATCACACTCCCTCTGATAAACATCTCCCCGCCCAATCACACTCCCTCTGATAAACACCTCCCGACCCAATCACACTCCCTCTGATAAACACCTCCCAACCCAATCACACGCTCTCTGATAAACACCTCCCGACCCAATCACACCCCCTCTGATAAACACCTCCCGACCCAATCACACTCCCTCTGATAAACACCTCCCGACCCAATCACACTCCCTCTGATAAACACCTCCCGACCCAATCACACTCCCTCTGATAAACACCTCCCGACCCAATCACACTCCCTCTGATAAACACCTCCCGACCCAATCACACTCCCTCTGATAAACACCTCCCCGCCCAATCACACCCCCTCTGATAAACACCTCCCCGCCCAATCACACTCCCTCTGATAAACACCTCCCGACCCAATCACACTCCCTCTGATAAACACCTCCCCGTCCAATCACACCCCCTCTGATAAACACCTCCCCGCCCAATCACACTCCCTCTGATAAACACCTCCCGACCCAATCACACTCCCTCTGATAAACACCTCCCCGTCCAATCACACCCCCTCTGATAAACACCTCCCCGTCCAATCACACTCCCTCTGATAAACACCTCCCCGCCCAATCACACCCCCTCTGATAAACACCTCCCCGCCCAATCACACTCCCTCTGATAAACACCTCCCCGCCCAATCACACCCCCTCTGATAAACACCTCCCCGCCCAATCACACTCCCTCTGATAAGCACCTCCCGACCCAATCACACTCCCTCTGATAAACACCTCCCGACCCAATCACACTCCCTCTGATAAACACCTCCCCGTCCAATCACACCCCCTCTGATAAACACCTCCCCGTCCAATCACACTCCCCCTGATAAACACCTCCCCGCCCAATCACACCCCCTCTGATAAACACCTCCCGACCCAATCACACTCCCTCTGATAAACACCTCCCCGCCCAATCACACTCCCTCTGATAAACATCTCCCGACCCAATCACACTCCCTCTGATAAACATCTCCAGACCCAATCACACTCCCTCTGATAAACACCTCCAGACCCAATCACACTCCCTCTGATAAACACCTCCCCGCCCAATCACACTCCCTCTGATAACACCTCCCCGCCCAATCACACGCTCTCTGATAAACACCTCCCGACCCAATCACACTCCCTCTGATAAACACCTCCCGACCCAATCACACTCCCTCTGACAAACATCTCCAGACCCAATCACACTCCCTCTGATAAACACCTCCCCGCCCAATCACACCCCCTCTGATAAACACCTCCCCGCCCAATCACACTCCCTCTGATAAACACCTCCCCGTCCAATCACACTCCCTCTGATAAACACCTCCCCGCCCAATCACACTCCCTCTGATAAACACCTCCCGACCCAATCACACGCTCTCTGATAAACACCTCCCCGCCCAATCACACTCCCTCTGATAAACACCTCCCCGACCCAATCACACGCTCTCTGATAAACACCTCCCCGCCCAATCACACTCCCTCTGATAAACACCTCCCCGCCCAATCACACTCCCTCTGATAAACACCTCCCCGCCCAATCACACTCCCTCTGATAAACACCTCCACGTCCAATCACACTCCCTCTGATAAACACCTCCCCGCCCAATCACACTCCCTCTGATAAACACCTCCCGACCCAATCACACTCCCTCTGATAAACACCTCCCCGCCCAATCACACTCCCTCTGATAAACACCTCCCCGCCCAATCACACTCCCTCTGATAAACATCTCCCCACCAATCACACTCCCTCTGATAAACACCTCCCCGCCCAATCACACTCCCTCTGATAAACACCTCCCCGCCCAATCACACTCCCTCTGATAAACACCTCCCCGCCCAATCACACTCCCTCTGATAAACACCTCCCCGCCCAATCACACTCCCTCTGATAAACACCTCCCCGCCCAATCACACTCCCTCTGATAAACACCTCCCCGCCCAATCACACTCCCTCTGATAAACACCTCCCGACCCAATCACACTCCCTCTGATAAACACCTCCCGACCCAATCACACTCCCTCTGATAAACACCTCCCCGCCCAATCACACTCCCTCTGATAAACATCTCCCCACCAATCACACTCCCTCTGATAAACACCTCCCCGCCCAATCACACTCCCTCTGATAAACACCTCCCGACCCAATCACACGCTCTCTGATAAACACCTCCCGACCCAATCTCACTCCCTCTGATAAACACCTCCCCGTCCAATCACACTCCCTCTGATAAACACCTCCCCGCCCAATCACACTCCCTCTGATAAACACCTCCCGACCCAATCACACTCCCTCTGATAAACACCTCCCCGCCCAATCACACTCCCTCTGATAAACACCTCCCGACCCAATCACACTCCCTCTGATAAACACCTCCCCGCCCAATCACACTCCCTCTGATAAACATCTCCCCACCAATCACACTCCCTCTGATAAACACCTCCCCGCCCAATCACACTCCCTCTGATAAACACCTCCCGACCCAATCACACGCTCTCTGATAAACACCTCCCGACCCAATCTCACTCCCTCTGATAAACACCTCCCCGTCCAATCACACTCCCTCTGATAAACACCTCCCCGCCCAATCACACTCCCTCTGATAAACACCTCCCGACCCAATCACACTCCCTCTGATAAACACCTCCCCGCCCAATCACACTCCCTCTGATAAACACCTCCCGACCCAATCACACTCCCTCTGATAAACACCTCCCCGCCCAATCACACTCCCTCTGATAAACACCTCCCCGCCCAATCACACTCCCTCTGATAAACATCTCCCCACCAATCACACTCCCTCTGATAAACACCTCCCCGCCCAATCACACTCCCTCTGATAAACACCTCCCCGCCCAATCACACTCCCTCTGATAAACACCTCCCCGCCCAATCACACTCCCTCTGATAAACACCTCCCCGCCCAATCACACTCCCTCTGATAAACACCTCCCGACCCAATCACACGCTCTCTGATAAACACCTCCCCGCCCAATCACACTCCCTCTGATAAACACCTCCCCGCCCAATCACACTCCCTCTGATAAACATCTCCCCGCCCAATCACACTCCCTCTGATAAACATCTCCCCGCCCAATCACACTCCCTCTGATAAACAGCTCCCCGCCCAATCACACTCCCTCTGATAAACATCTCCCCGCCCAATCACACTCCCTCTGATAAACACCTCCCCGCCCAATCACACTCCCTCTGATAAACACCTCCCCGCCCAATCACACCCCCTCTGATAAACACCTCCCGACCCAATCACACTCCCTCTGATAAACACCTCCCGACCCAATCACACGCTCTCTGATAAACACCTCCCGACCCAATCACACCCCCTCTGATAAACACCTCCCGACCCAATCACACTCCCTCTGATAAACACCTCCCGACCCAATCACACTCCCTCTGATAAACACCTCCCGACCCAATCACACTCCCTCTGATAAACACCTCCCGACCCAATCACACTCCCTCTGATAAACACCTCCCGACCCAATCACACTCCCTCTGATAAACACCTCCCTGCCCAATCACACCCCCTCTGATAAACACCTCCCCGCCCAATCACACTCCCTCTGATAAACACCTCCCGACCCAATCACACTCCCTCTGATAAACACCTCCCCGTCCAATCACACCCCCTCTGATAAACACCTCCCCGCCCAATCACACTCCCTCTGATAAACACCTGCCGACCCAATCACACTCCCTCTGATAAACACCTCCCCGTCCAATCACACCCCCTCTGATAAACACCTCCCCGTCCAATCACACTCCCTCTGATAAACACCTCCCCGCCCAATCACACCCCCTCTGATAAACACCTCCCCGCCCAATCACACTCCCTCTGATAAACACCTCCCGACCCAATCACACTCCCTCTGATAAACACCTCCCGACCCAATCACACTCCCTCTGATAAACACCTCCCCGTCCAATCACACCCCCTCTGATAAACACCTCCCCGTCCAATCACACTCCCTCTGATAAACACCTCCCCGCCCAATCACACCCCCTCTGATAAACACCTCCCCGCCCAATCACACCCCCTCTGATAAACACCTCCCCGCCCAATCACACTCCCTCTGATAAACACCTCCCGACCCAATCACACTCCCTCTGATAAACACCTTCCGACCCAATCACACTCCCTCTGATAAACACCTCCCCGTCCAATCACACCCCCTCTGATAAACACCTCCCCGTCCAATCACACTCCCTCTGATAAACACCTCCCCGCCCAATCACACTCCCTCTGATAAACACCTCCACGTCCAATCACACTCCCTCTGATAAACACCTCCCCGCCCAATCACACTCCCTCTGATAAACACCTCCCGACCCAATCACACTCCCTCTGATAAACATCTCCAGACCCAATCACACTCCCTCTGATAAACACCTCCAGACCCAATCACACTCCCTCTGATAAACACCTCCCCGCCCAATCACACTCCCTCTGATAACACCTCCCCGCCCAATCACACGCTCTCTGATAAACACCTCCCGACCCAATCACACTCCCTCTGATAAACACCTCCCGACCCAATCACACTCCCTCTGACAAACATCTCCAGACCCAATCACACTCCCTCTGATAAACACCTCCCCGCCCAATCACACTCCCTCTGATAAACACCTCCCCGCCCAATCACACCCCCTCTGATAAACACCTCCCCGCCCAATCACACTCCCTCTGATAAACACCTCCCCGTCCAATCACACTCCCTCTGATAAACACCTCCCCGCCCAATCACACTCCCTCTGATAAACACCTCCCGACCCAATCACACGCTCTCTGATAAACACCTCCCCGCCCAATCACACTCCCTCTGATAAACACCTCCCCGACCCAATCACACGCTCTCTGATAAACACCTCCCCGCCCAATCACACTCCCTCTGATAAACACCTCCCCGCCCAATCACACTCCCTCTGATAAACACCTCCACGTCCAATCACACTCCCTCTGATAAACACCTCCCCGCCCAATCACACTCCCTCTGATAAACACCTCCCGACCCAATCACACTCCCTCTGATAAACACCTCCCCGCCCAATCACACTCCCTCTGATAAACACCTCCCCGCCCAATCACACTCCCTCTGATAAACATCTCCCCACCAATCACACTCCCTCTGATAAACACCTCCCCGCCCAATCACACTCCCTCTGATAAACACCTCCCCGCCCAATCACACTCCCTCTGATAAACACCTCCCCGCCCAATCACACTCCCTCTGATAAACACCTCCCCGCCCAATCACACTCCCTCTGATAAACACCTCCCCGCCCAATCACACTCCCTCTGATAAACACCTCCCCGCCCAATCACACTCCCTCTGATAAACACCTCCCGACCCAATCACACGCTCTCTGATAAACACCTCCCCGTCCAATCACACTCCCTCTGATAAACACCTCCCCGCCCAATCACACTCCCTCTGATAAACACCTCCCGACCCAATCACACTCCCTCTGATCAACACCTCCCCGCCCAATCACACTCCCTCTGATAAACACCTCCCGACCCAATCACACTCCCTCTGATAAACACCTCCCCGCCCAATCACACTCCCTCTGATAAACATCTCCCCACCAATCACACTCCCTCTGATAAACACCTCCCCGCCCAATCACACTCCCTCTGATAAACACCTCCCGACCCAATCACACGCTCTCTGATAAACACCTCCCGACCCAATCACACTCCCTCTGATAAACACCTCCCCGCCCAATCACACTCCCTCTGATAAACACCTCCCCGCCCAATCACACTCCCTCTGATAAACACCTCCCCGCCCAATCACACTCCCTCTGATAAACACCTCCCCGCCCAATCACACTCCCTCTGATAAACACCTCCCCGCCCAATCACACTCCCTCTGATAAACACCTCCCCGCCCAATCACACGCTCTCTGATAAACACCTCCCCGCCCAATCACACTCCCTCTGATAAACACCTCCCCGCCCAATCACACTCCCTCTGATAAACACCTCCCCGCCCAATCACACTCCCTCTGATAAACACCTCCCCGCCCAATCACACTCCCTCTGATAAACACCTCCCCGCCCAATCACACTCCCTCTGATAAACACCTCCCCGCCCAATCACACTCCCTCTGATAAACACCTCCCGACCCAATCACACTCCCTCTGATAAACACCTCCCGACCCAATCACACTCCCTCTGATAAACACCTCCCCGCCCAATCACACGCTCTCTGATAAACACCTCCCCGTCCAATCACACTCCCTCTGATAAACACCTCCCGACCCAATCACACTCCCTCTGATAAACACCTCCCCGCCCAATCACACGCTCTCTGATAAACACCTCCCCGTCCAATCACACTCCCTCTGATAAACACCTCCCGACCCAATCACACTCCCTCTGATAAACACCTCCCCGCCCAATCACACTCCCTCTGATAAACACCTCCCCGCCCAATCACACTCCCTCTGATAAACACCTCCCCGCCCAATCACACGCTCTCTGATAAACACCTCCCCGCCCAATCACACTCCCTCTGATAAACACCTCCCCGCCCAATCACACTCCCTCTGATAAACACCTCCCCGTCCAATCACACTCCCTCTGATAAACACCTCCCCGTCCAATCACACTCCCTCTGATAAACACCTCCCCGCCCAATCACACTCCCTCTGATAAACACCTCCCCGTCCAATCACACTCCCTCTGATAAACACCTCCCCGTCCAATCACACTCCCTCTGATAAACACCTCCCCGCCCAATCACACTCCCTCTGATAAACACCTCCCCGCCCAATCACACGCTCTCTGATAAACACCTCCCCGCCCAATCACACTCCCTCTGATAAACACCTCCCCGCCCAATCACACTCCCTCTGATAAACACCTCCCCGTCCAATCACACTCCCTCTGATAAACACCTCCCCGCCCAATCACACGCTCTCTGATAAACACCTCCCCGTCCAATCACACTCCCTCTGATAAACACCTCCCGACCCAATCACACTCCCTCTGATAAACACCTCCCCGCCCAATCACACTCCCTCTGATAAACACCTCCCCGCCCAATCACACCCCCTCTGATAAACACCTCCCCGCCCAATCACACGCTCTCTGATAAACACCTCCCCGTCCAATCACACTCCCTCTGATAAACACCTCCCGACCCAATCACACTCCCTCTGATAAACACCTCCCCGCCCAATCACACTCCCTCTGATAAACACCTCCCCGCCCAATCACACTCCCTCTGATAAACACCTCCCCGCCCAATCACACTCCCTCTGATAAACACCTCCCGACCCAATCACACTCCCTCTGATAAACACCTCCCCGTCCAATCACACTCCCTCTGATAAACACCTCCCGACCCAATCACACTCCCTCTGATAAACACCTCCCGACCCAATCACACTCCCTCTGATAAACACCTCCCCGCCCAATCACACGCTCTCTGATAAACACCTCCCCGTCCAATCACACTCCCTCTGATAAACACCTCCCGACCCAATCACACTCCCTCTGATAAACACCTCCCCGCCCAATCACACTCCCTCTGATAAACACCTCCCCGCCCAATCACACTCCCTCTGATAAACACCTCCCCGCCCAATCACACTCCCTCTGATAAACACCTCCCCGCCCAATCACACTCCCTCTGATAAACACCTCCCCGCCCAATCACACTCCCTCTGATAAACACCTCCCCGCCCAATCACACGCTCTCTGATAAACACCTCCCCGCCCAATCACACTCCCTCTGATAAACACCTCCCCGCCCAATCACACTCCCTCTGATAAACACCTCCCCGTCCAATCACACTCCCTCTGATAAACACCTCCCCGTCCAATCACACTCCCTCTGATAAACACCTCCCGACCCAATCACACTCCCTCTGATAAACATCTCCCCGCCCAATCACACTCCCTCTGATAAACACCTCCCCGCCCAATCACACTCCCTCTGATAAACACCTCCCCGCCCAATCACACGCTCTCTGATAAACACCTCCCCGCCCAATCACACTCCCTCTGATAAACACCTCCCCGCCCAATCACACTCCCTCTGATAAACACCTCCCCGTCCAATCACACTCCCTCTGATAAACACCTCCCCGCCCAATCACACGCTCTCTGATAAACACCTCCCCGTCCAATCACACTCCCTCTGATAAACACCTCCCGACCCAATCACACTCCCTCTGATAAACACCTCCCCGCCCAATCACACTCCCTCTGATAAACACCTCCCCGCCCAATCACACCCCCTCTGATAAACACCTCCCCGCCCAATCACACTCCCTCTGATAAACACCTCCCGACCCAATCACACTCCCTCTGATAAACACCTCCCCGCCCAATCACACTCCCTCTGATAAACACCTCCCCGCCCAATCACACGCTCTCTGATAAACACCTCCCCGCCCAATCACACTCCCTCTGATAAACACCTCCCCGCCCAATCACACGCTCTCTGATAAACACCTCCCCGCCCAATCACACTCCCTCTGATAAACACCTCCCCGCCCAATCACACGCTCTCTGATAAACACCTCCCCGCCCAATCACACTCCCTCTGATAAACACCTCCCCGCCCAATCACACTCCCTCTGATAAACACCTCCCCGCCCAATCACACTCCCTCTGATAAACACCTCCCCACCAATCACACTCCCTCTGATAAACACCTCCCGACCTATTCCACATGCTCTTTGATGACACTTACTTACTCATTCACTGCTGGGGAAGATTCCATCCGTCTACAGAAACCATCCAAATTGATACCACCTGCTAATGTAACTCCACTTCCTCTCTGATATTGCCCACCTACCCATCACCCACCCTCTCTGATATTGCCCACCTACCCATCACCCACCCTCTCTGATATTGCCCACCTACCCATCACCCACCCTCTCTGATATTGCCACCTACCCATCACCCACCCTCTCTGATATTGCCCACCTACCCATCACCCACCCTCTCTGATATTGCCCTCCTACTTCCACCTACCCATCCACAGCTGACCCACAACCCCAAATGATCGTACCTGCTTCTGAAGCCTGTCAAACTGCACAAACTGCTGCAGCAGACCGCGATGGATTCGAAAGACTGGCTCACGTTTGCTCAGAGCGGTGTCCCTCTGTGAACAGAAACATAAAGTGTAAATCCTCCTCGGATTAAACACTCTGGTAAATTTCACGCCCTGCACAAGCCTGACCCTCCAGGAAAGACCCCCGACCTTCGGCCCATTAAATGGACCGAAAACTCTGAGGAGTGTGCTCCCGTGAGGTGCGGGTGAGGTCGCACGCTGGGAGCGTGCTTCTGTAGAATTTACCCTAGTCCCTCCTACTCAATAACACACAGTGTTTATCTATGACATAGTCTGTGCCCCAGGTGTATCCCAACCATCTTTACCTCTTCATGGATAAGTTTCAGCTGTAGGTGACACTTCCCTCGATCGGGGTAGGTCTCAGTACAAGGCTGCAGAGAATACCACTTATCTTCAGGAGTGTAGGGCAGGTCCTGAAAAATATACAATGGAACGTAAGAGAGCACGGAACGAAGAAAAGACCTTTCCACACATCAAATCCACAATTACCACACACTCTTCATATCCTACCCTTCGTGGACTCTACCCCCATCCCATTTCATCTCCTTCCATAACGCACAGACACACTACCCCACTGCAGAGGCCTGAGCACATAACCTCGGCTGACATTCCAGTGCAGTAGTGTGGGAGTGCTGCACTGTCGGAGATGCTGAATTTTGGATGAGACATTAGACCGAAGCCCCAGCTGCCTGTTCAGGTGGAGGTGAAAGATCCCAGGGCACTATTGGGAGAGGAGAGGAAGGGAGTCCTGGTCAACATTCCTCCCTCAACCAACACCACCATAAACATGATTAACTGGTCAATATTGGCATGGAGGGTGGAACCAGGCTTTCAAGATGGAACTGGACAGTTCTTGCTGACAAATGGGATTTGGGGTTATTAGAAATGCACCAAGGGGATACTGATGGATAGGTGAGCTAGATGGGCCAAAGGTCTCCTGCCTGAAACTGTTACTATCAAAAATCATTTCCCGTTAAAAGTCATTTTTCTTTTAGTATAAAATATTCTACACACACTAGCTCCTGTAGTACTCTATTGGGTTAAAAAACTCTGTGCATAAGGACCCGGTTTGATCACCAGGCTGTGCACAATTAACTAATCTCACCCAGTGCAGCAGCTGGGGCACTACAATTGCTTCAGGTGGCTCTGGTCCAGTGGAGGGGTGGGAGGAGAATCAGACCGAGCCTCACACTCCTGATTGTGGCTCTTTATATAAAGTGTCTCTGTGTGAATGTCTGGTGAAGGCCCTCCAAGGTTGCACAGCATGCTGACATTCACTGTCTAAGCCACACGTAAATAATGACAACCCAGATGAGGTGTCAGGCCGCAACCTGGGCCTGTGGATCGATATCCCGGCGAGAGTAAAACTGGAGAGGAATGTTTAACAGAAACATGGGGTGGAAACTGGGTGGGAGGGGCAGTGGAATATAAAGGGGTGAAGTTATGTTCCAGCTGTACAGAGCTCTGGTGAGACCCCATCTGGAGACTGTGTTCAGTTCTGGGCACCGCACCTCAGGAAGGATATATTGGCCTTGGAGGGGGTGCAGAGCAGATTCACCAGAATGATACTGGGGCTAAAAGGGTTAAATTATGAGGACAGGTTGTATAGACTGGGCTTGTATTCCCTCGAGTATTGAAGATTAAGGGGTGATCTAATTGAGGTGTTTAAGATGATTAAAGGAGTTGACAGGGTGGATAGAAAGAAACTATTTCCTTCAGTTGGGGAATCCAGAGCAAGGGGCATAAACTTAAAATTAGATCGGGGTGATGTCAGGAAGCACTTCTTCACACAAAGGGGAGTAGAAATCTGGAACTCTCTCCCCCAAAAAGCTGTTGAGGCTGGGGGTCAATTGAAAATTTCAAAACTGAGATTGATAGATTTTTGTTAAGCAAAGGTATTAAGGGTTACGGAACCAAGGCGGGTAAATGGAGTCAAGATATAGATAATCCATGATTTGACTGAATGGATGAACAGGCTCGAGGGGCTGAATGGCCTATTCCTGATCCTATGTAAAAGGAGTGGGTCAATTACCCACTCTGTTCTGCTCCGCAGGGATTTTATCTCCGCTGTTCCTGGCAGTGGATGAAGCGCTCACTTAAATCAAGTGGGAGCCTCAAACATGTATGCAAATCTGGGTCCTCTTCCCTCACAAGGACCCCGATGGCCTATTTTCCCCAAGTCTGAGCAGGGCTCCCAGTCTGCCCTCCCGCTCAGTAAGAGCGGCTCTGAAGCCTGAAGGAGCTACAAAGGGTGAGTGTTAAACCACCCGGGACCCACAAGGAAAGTCCACCTCCCCACCCACGAGACCCTGCCGAAACCCCCCCCCCCCGACCACTCCCCACCCATATGGCCTTGCTAAACCCCTCCCACACCCCCCACCCACGAGACCCTGCCTAAACCCCTCCCACACCCCTCACCCATGAGACCCTGGCTAAACCCCCCCCACTTCCCACCCACGACCCTGCCTAAACCCCGCCCCCCACTCCCCACCCATATGGCCCTGCCTAAACGCCCCCACACCCCACCCACGACCCTGCCTAAACCCCGCCCCCCCACTCGGCACTGCCTAAATGCCCCCACGCCCCACCCACAAGGCCCTGCCTAAACCCCCCCACTCCACACCCTCTAGACCCTGCCTAAACCCCTCCCCCACCCAAGAGACTGACAACCCCACCCCATCCCCCACCAGGTGTAAGTGAGGTCCAAGTCTCTCAAATTGATGTCCTCGGGCGGGGGTGGGTCTGGTGAGTGCCAGACCCACCCCCCATCCCATCCACTTGCAGTTATAATCCTCCCCCCGCCCCCATATCGTCTCACCTGCAGTTTAATGACCACATTTCCCAGAAAATCATCCTGCTCATGCTTTCGAGCCGCCTTCTTCACATCTTTGAAAATCCTGCAGCAGGAATCGCAGTTAGTATCAGTCGGCAAGAATCCATCAGACCTCGAGCGGTTAGTATCAGGGACCGAGTGGTTGGTATCAGGGACCGAGAGGTTATTAACAGGCACCGGGAGCTTAGTTTGAGGCGCCGAGCGGTTAGTGTCAGGCGCCGAGCAGTTAGTAACGGAGACCGAGCGGTTTAGCGTCAGGCACCGGGAGGTTTGCGTCAGGCACCGGGAGGTTTGCGTCAGGCACCGGGAGGTTTGCGTCAGGCACCGGGAGGTTTGCGTCAGGCACCGGGAGGTTAGTAACTGAGACGAGCGGTTGGTATCAGGCACCGAGGGTTAGTAACAGAGACCAAGCGGTTAGCGTCAGGCGCCGGGAGGTTAGCGTCAGGCGCCGGGAGGTTAGCGTCAGGCGCCGGGAGGTTAGCGTCAGGCGCCGGGAGGTTAGTAACTGAGACCGAGCGGTTAGTGTCAGGCTCATCAAACACTGCACATCACGGGTATCACACTCAACATCATCTCTCAGTCTGAATAGTGAAGACAGATACAGTTGAGCTGGTGATGGATAAAAGGAAGTAATCCTTGATAGGAATAAATGGCGGGGGGGTGGGGGCGGGCATGTCAGATTGGGGACAGCTGAAGCAAAGGGATTGTGGAATTGGACCTGGGCAATACAGGGAATGATGGGCTGGAGATGGATGAGTGAGGAGTGTTGGATTGGGGATGGGGAAATCGTGGAGTGTTGGATTGGAAATCGGGAAATTTCAGGATTGTTGGATTAGAAATGGATGAATATAGGGAATAATGAACTGGAGATATTTGATTAGGCATATTGGATTGGGGATAGGGAATATAGGGGATGTTGGATTGGAGATGGGGAATATAGGGGATGTTGGATTGGGGATGGGGAATGTTGGGGTGGTGGATTGGGGATGGGGAATGTTGGGGTGGTGGATTGGGGATGGGGAATGTTGGGGTGGTGGATTGGCGATGGGGAGTGTTGGGGTGGTGGATTGGGGATGGAGAATGTTGGGGTGGTGGATTGGCGATGGGGAATGTTGGGGTGGTGGATTGGCGATGGAGAATGTTGGGGTGGTGGATTGGGGATGGAGAATGTTGGGGTGGTGGATTGGCGATGGGGAGTGTTGGGGTGGTGGATTGGGGATGGAGAATGTTGGGGTGGTGGATTGGGGATGGGGAATGTTGGGGTGGTGGATTGGCGATGGGGAGTGTTGGGGTGGTGGATTGGCGATGGGGAGTGTTGGGGTGGTGGATTGGGGATGGGGAATGTTGGGGTGGTGGATTGGGGATGGGGAATGTTGGGGTGGTGGATTGGCGATGGGGAGTGTTGGGGTGGTGGATTGGGGATGGAGAATGTTGGGGTGGTGGATTGGCGATGGGGAGTGTTGGGGTGGTGGATTGGCGATGGGGAGTGTTGGGGTGGTGGATTGGGGATGGAGAATGTTGGGGTGGTGGATTGGGGATGGGGAATGTTGGGGTGGTGGATTGGGGATGGGGAATGTTGGGGTGGTGGATTGGCGATGGGGAGTGTTGGGGTGGTGGATTGGCGATGGAGAATGTTGGGGTGGTGGATTGGGGATGGAGAATGTTGGGGTGGTGGATTGGCGATGGGGAATGTTGGGGTGGTGGATTGGCGATGGAGAATGTTGGGGTGGTGGATTGGGGATGGGGAGTGTTGGGGTGGTGGATTGGCGATGGAGAATGTTGGGGTGGTGGATTGGGGATGGAGAATGTTGGGGTGGTGGATTGGCGATGGGGAATGTTGGGGTGGTGGATTGGCGATGGGGAATGTTGGGGTGGTGGATTGGCGATGGAGAATGTTGGGGTGGTGGATTGGCGATGGGGAATGTTGGGGTGGTGGATTGGGGATGGGGAATGTTGGGGTGGTGGATTGGCGATGGAGAATGTTGGGGTGGTGGATTGGGGATGGGGAATGTTGGGGTGGTGGATTGGGGATGGAGAATGTTGGGGTGGTGGATTGGCGATGGAGAATGTTGGGGTGGTGGATTGGCGATGGGGAATGTTGGGGTGGTGGATTGGGGATGGGGAATGTTGGGGTGGTGGATTGGCGATGGAGAATGTTGGGGTGGTGGATTGGGGATGGGGAATGTTGGGGTGGTGGATTGGGGATGGGGAATGTTGGGGTGGTGGATTGGGGATGGGGAATGTTGGGGTGGTGGATTGGCGATGGGGAGTGTTGGGGTGGTGGATTGGGGATGGGGAATGTTGGGGTGGTGGATCTACCCTCTTGAGTTGATGATCAATTAAGTTCTCTTATTTTTATGTGTTTGCTCTAACTGTACAGCTAAAATAATGGAAGTTTCAGTCACTGGGTGTTCTTCAAATTCTGTGCCGAATCCATCTGTATTTGTCACCATCACACGAAGCCCTCAAGTCTCGACAATTCATGCACAAAACTGTGAGTAACTCCCCTCACCTCTTCAGCCCATCGATCCCATGGATTTCACCCAGTCGGTGTTTCACAGACTCAACATCATCCAGGTCCCTGAAAACAATCAAACTCTTAGACATAAAAGAATCTTTCTGGGAGGCCCTTAAAACCAAATTTACAGCAACAACTTGCATTTATATAGCACCTTTAAAAGGAAGAAATTGTCCTAAACCGCCTCACAAAAGCGTAATAAGACAAAAATGGACGCCGAGCCGAAGGAGGAGATATTAGCTGGAGTGGCCAAAGCCTTGGTCAAAGGCATGGGTTTTAAAGGAGGGGAGAGAGGTAGTGAGGTTTAGGGAGGGAATTCCAGAGCTTAGACAGCTGAAGGCACGACCGCCAGCGGTGGAGCAAAGGAAACTGGGGTCCACAAGAGGCCAGAGTTGGATGAACACAGAGTTCTCGGAGGGTTGTAGCTGGAGAAAGTTACAGAGATAGGAAGGGGTGAGGCCATGGAGGGATTTGAACAGGTGGATGAGAATTTTAAACATGAGGCATTGTGGGTCCGGGAGCCAATGTAGGTTCGGCGAGCACGGAGGTGATGGGTGAACAGTACCTGGTGCGAGTTAGGATACGGGCAGCAGGATTTTGGGTTTGCTAAATTTTATGAAGGGTGAAGGGTGGGAGGTCGGCCAGGAGAGCATTGGAATAGTTGAGTCTGGGGGTGACAAAGACACTGAGGGTTTCGTCAGCAGATGAGCTGAGGCAGGGGCAGCGACGGGTGATGTTACAGTGATAGAAGTAGGCGAGCTGTGATGGAGAGTCCTGATGGATGTCCTGAGGTTGTGAAAGGCGCTACATAAATGAAAGTCTTTCTTTATTGATGATACGCCGAGCGGTGATTTAACTCCATTTCACTACAAGGGCACTGGCAGTATCACCGACCGGATTAAATGGCGTCCTGCCTTCCCTTGATGACCTCACAAAGCCCACTGATATGGATGAGGGAGGCCTCTCATCCCCTCAGCCCAGCTCATCTCTCCAGAACGAGCCTACAGGCCCCTCCCCATCACAACATCCGCTACCAAACGGTCCCAGGATTCTTACCTCCACTAACCTCGAGTCGATCACCCTTTGTGTGGAGCAGAGTTTTCTGACACGGATCTAAATGAAACAAGTGTGACTCTCTGTGTGGGTAAAGGCACCGCCCAGCGTGGTACTAAGTCACACAGACTAGAAGGCCCCAGGTTCAATTCCCAGGCTGTGCTCGGTAGCAGGGGGAATGCTCCAGCTGGCATCAGTGCCCCTCAGCTGCAGGGAGGATGTGGGGGGAAAAAAATCAGCCCAGGCTCCCACTCCTGAATGCAGTCTGCTGACTCTGGCTGGAAGTTCTCAAGTGCAGACATTGGGTGAGGAGCCAGTTGGGCTCAGCTTTGATCTCCTCCATATTTTAATAGCCTATTGACCTTCAACAATTGCTGAAAAGCTCACAGATGAATTGATGTGTCCATTCAGGGGCTCATCTATCCTCCCCAACGGATCAGGCGAGAGGTTGAGGTCTGTGCTGAGTTTGCTGGCCTAAACTGGGCACCAGTAGGGATGTAATAATTGGTCTCAGTGCTACCATGTAGGGATGGGAAAATCAGCCATGGTACACATGTTTGGGCATTGGGTGAGAACAGATCGGGCTGACCTATAATTTCCCCCCCCCCGATTGAATAGCTTGTCAATACTCACTGTCTAGACTCACACATGAAGAATGTTGTTTGAACCAGGAACCAAAGGCCAAGCAAACCAGGCAAGAGTCAATGGGGTAGATTGTCAAATTGCTGTCCAGGCGTGAAAGTGGTCTTGCAGATCGACTGCCCATTATAAAAAAACGCCCGATTTATACTACCTTTGGTTTCAATGGAAATCAGACGGTTTCTATAATGGGCAGCCAATCCACAACAGCAGTTTTATACCAGGCGGAAAGTTGAAAATATGCCTTAATACATCAGAAGAGGTGGGAAAAAGCTGATGGGGGAGGGGTGGAGGGAATGCCAGATGGAATTCAATGTGAGGAAGTGTGAGGTCATCCACTTTGGATCCAAGAAAGACAAATAGAAATATTTTTTTAATGGGCAGAAATTAGGAACTTTGGAGGAGCAAAGGGATTTGGGAGTCCACGTACACAAATGACTAAAAACTATTGCACAGGTACAAAAATAATCAAAAAGGCTAATGGAATGTTGACTTTTATCTCAAGAGGGCTGGAATATAAAGGGGTGAAGTTATGTTCCAGCTGTACAGAGCTCTGGTGAGACCCCATCTGGAGACTGCGTTCAGTTCTGGGCACTGCCCCTCAGGAAGGATATATTGGCCTTGGAGGGAGTGCAGTGCAGATTCACCAGAATGATAACAGGACTAAAAGGGTGAAATTATGAGGACAGGTCACATAGACCAGGCTTAGGTTCCCTTGAGTTTAGAAGGTTGAGGAGTGATCTAATCGAGGTGTTTAAAATGATAAAGGAATTCGATAGAGTAGAGACAGAGAAGCTGGTGGGGGAATCCAGAACAAGAGGGCACAATCTTAAAATTAGGAAGCACTTTTTCACACAAAGGGTAGTAGAAATCTCTCCCCAAAAGACTGTGGGTGCTGAGGGTCAATTGAAATTTTCAAGACTGAGATCGATAGACTTTTGTTGGGTAAGGATATCAAGGAATATGGAGCAAAGGTGGGTACATGGAGTTGAGGTATTGATCAACCATTGAATGGTGGAACAGGCTCGAGGGGCTGAATGGCCTATTCCTGTTCTGATGTTTCTATCCTTAGTTGCAGTCAGGGAAAGCTAGAAGCAAGTCTGGCACTGATTTTTTTCATCCGTCTCTTGAGAGTTTTGAACCTTCAAGGCTTCTATAAGTTTAACTCCTTGGTGCTGTGTGTGCTCATAAATTTCCCCTCTGCTGAGATTTGCTGCTCCTTTTAACCACTGATGCTTCCAGCCTTCCCCTATAAGAGGCTGCTGCAGGCCAATGATGAGTGTCAGCCTTCCCCCCCGTCTAGATTTCCCACTCTCCCAAACAGCGAGCTGCCTACAAGCCGCTGGCTGTTCTATTTAAATGAGGCCTGACCATTACTGAAATTCAATCATGGAGTCCCACCAATGCCATTGGGTGGGTAGAGAAATTACACCACCCACCCACCGCCTGCCCGAGCTATGCTCCACATCAAAATCACCCCCATGCACTTGGTCTATGTAAAAGATCGTTCAAAGGGTAACCACTTGGCCATGCCCATCCATTAATGTCGTTTATAAATGATGTGCAGTTTTGGCACCCCATTAAGGAAGGACATTAAAGCCATAGAATGTACAGTGTACCAGGGATGGGAAACTACAGGAGAGGCTTGAGATACTGGCACTATTTCCACTGGAGTAGATGGAGTGAATAGGGAAAGACTGTTTCCTCTGGTTGGGGAGTCAATGATAAGGGCTGTCAATTTAAAATAGTCACTGAGAGAGGTTAGGTAAAATTTCTTTATCCAGAGAGTTGGAGCATGGAATAGTTTATCACAGAGGCAGAGACCATTACACCTTTTAAAGGAAGATTAGATAACCATTTGAATCAGAGGAAGATACAGGTCTATGATGAGAGAACGGGGCAGTGGGATTAGTTTTGGATTGCTGTAGCATGGCCTTCTCCTCAGCTGGGCCAATGTAATTTCACCTTTATATTATCCCTAAGGACTTTCCTCCTCTAAAATGCTCTCAACACGTTCTTGGCACAGTGGCTCCAGGATCAGAATACTCACCACATGTCCATGTGAAGTTCAGTATGACGGGAATCCTTGACACTCCTGCAATAAAAGAGACGGCAGTTAATAACCACAGGTCTTGGCAACGAGGTCAGTGACACAGGGGAACTTGCAATCAATCCATTGGGAGCAACATGGCCAACTGGGTCAGTGTGATGGCTTATGTTGCTGGGTTACAGCAAACATTTTACTGCCACGGACGTGGATCTTTTGTCTCTAGATAGATTTAACTTATCCTCTGTCCATGATGCAATAACCCTTTTCTTGCCATTCTCTGTATCCTTCCCACTGCCTCTCTATCTTTCTGATTGATTATGGCGATTATGACTGTTCCCTGATAAAGCAATGAGTGGAGGCACCATCTGGCCAACTTTACTACAGACATGGCTGATCTACTTCAACTCCACTTTATCCAGCCCTATCCCTTGATTCCCTTGGTGTCCAAGAATCTGTCGATCTCAGTCTTGAATACACTCAATGACTGAACATCCACAGCCCTCTGGGGTAGAGAATTTTGAAGATTCACAATCCTCTGAGTGAAAATGTTTTTCTTGATCTCAGTCCTAAATTGCCGACCCCTTATCCTGAGACTATGACCCCTAGTTCTAGACTCTCCAGCCAGGGGAAACAGCCTCTCAGCATCTACCCTGTCAAGCCCTCTAAGAATTTTATACATTTCAATGAGATCACCTCTCATTCTTCTAAACTGCAGATAATATAGGCCCATTCTACTCAACCTCACCTCACAGGACATCCTTCTCATCCCAGGAATCAATCTAGTGAACCCTTGTTGCACCCCCTCTAAGGCAAGTATATCCTTTAGATAAGGAGACCAAAACTGTACACAGTACTCCAGGTGTGGTCTCACCAAAGCCCTATATAATTGCAGCAAGACCTCAAGTTTTGTGTTCTATAAGCTTCAGAAAGTATATTAATCTGAGGGTGAGAGAGAGAGACTGAGGTCAGAGAGAAAGGTAAAAGATGGGTTAAAGATGGTAAGGGTTGTGAGAGACAGTGGCCTGGAAATTCCTGGATCCAACTCTGCCGGTATAGGTGCCGCAGAGCAGATTTCTCGTCTGCCCTTGTCCAATTCTGGCGACAGGGTCATTTGCATAGTTGGCGTGGGCCACATCAGTGGGAGCTGCCCCAACCTTAGCTGATCCACCCTTCCAATTAATTCATTCTTCAGCTCCCACTCAAGCCATTCTATCGGGAGAGGATAATTGAGCCTCTCTGGGATCCATTACCTTACTCTAGTGAAAGTTTCGGGACTTTGGAAGGCCTCAAAGGGACCTATGCCAAGTCTCCACTCCTGTCCCCGCCACAAGATGCCATGCCACCCATCACCTCCCACCTGAAAGGAATGAATGAAGAAAAAGATGGAGAAAAGCAGAGAGAACAGAAAGAAAGAGAAATAAAAAGCAGAGTAAAAGAGAAAGGAGTAGAAGAGGAGAATCAGCAACACGAAAACGACAGAGACAGGCAGGAGAGTGACCAGATTCTCCGACCTCCCATGTGAAACGCCACAGGAGATTGACTAGAGCAGGCTGCAGTGACATTGTGTGACAGTACTGACACTTACAGAAGAAAGGTTTCATTCCAAATGGGGTTCAAAGTCTGCTTCTTGACTTCTGTTCTCTGAATTTGATCCTGAGGGATTGAATCTTTCACCACCGCTTTCTGCCTTCTCCTCGGCTGGGGACTGTCTGCTCTCTGAGTCTCTTCTTCTTGGTGTTCTTCAGGAATCATCACCCCCAGCAAACAGTAGGGGTCACTGAAGCCTAGAAAAGAGATTTGATGAGAACACCCGGATTAGAAAAAGTTGAGTAAAACTCGATTCAACAGAAATCTGCCACAGCAATCCCAGTGGTCAGGCTCTGATCTCACTCTAGAACCTCCTACACTCTCCTAAATGCACCTCTCACACACCGCACAGGATACCGGAAAAGGCTTGCCACTTGGGTAGTACCCTGACAGAGCGGATTGCCCGCCCATTGTAAAACGCGTCCAATTTTAAACCCATTGAAATCCACTCCGCTCCACTAAATTACCACCCAGGTAGTGACGGTGAGAATTACCCCCCTTCTCTCTAGCCATCGACGTCTTTCTCTCTGTCACTACCTTCCTTATCTCTCTCTATTTTATTGATGTTCCTACGTTCAGCGCTCCTCTTAAACGTTCCTCTCTTGTTCGTCCAAATACAATATCCTGCAAGATGTTCCTCTTATCCACATCTCATTGTGTTGAAATCAAGGGGGTAATTTTGACATTGGGGGACAGTGTAAAACAGGCGATATCAGATCAGCCGCCCATTATACACCTCGCCCAATTTTCATTTCCATTTGGAGACTTGGCAGGAGGTCTGGGAGAAGTTACGTGACTTGAAGAAGAGCGCAAAAGTCAAGGGTGTACCTCCTAGGCCACCTGGAGGAACAGATCATCGATCCTGCTTTACAGTGGAGGTTATTAGTACATGAGACTCTTGTTGAACAGATACTAGTGTCCGTACACAATGTGGAAGAAGATATGATGAGGTTGGACCATTGCTTGTCTGTGTGCTATTGAGAACATGGCGACACAAGTGGCATCTGTGGTGGACACCTCAGCTACACAGGTCATAAGCACAATGGGTGCACCTTTCATCAATGCTCCCACTGCCGCTATAGAGGTTTTGTATTCATGGATGGCTTCATCTCGCTTGGAGAATGGTCACAGGCCACCAAGAGGGAGGGATTCTGAGACCTCAAAGACTGCCCACTGCTCTATCCTTAGAGAGGCCAATGAGCATCATAGCGCGATGCCTTCCAGCAGTGGCATGAGTGGAGTAGCACAGGAACAACTGGTTGTCACTCATGCCAGTGTCAGTTCTGTGGCATAACACAGCCCTTGTACAAGTGACAGAAGGCACCACTTCTGAAAGCAATGAGGCTACAGAACCCCTGGCACTGGTGCAGGTACCTCAGGGTTTGTCGCAGATATGGGTAGGGGTCACCTGAAGTTTGTCAGCTACTTATACAGCCACTCGGTAGACTTACCTCTTCAACTAGGGGAGCACCTCGGAGTGGGGCACATGGGCAACAAAGGGCAAATGCAGGAGCAAAACGCATTAAGGGTAATCTTGAGTCCCCTATTTCAGTTGCATGTCCAACCAGCCTTTGCCTCAATGGGATTCACCTCAAGTTACTGCCCCCTTCTTACTGACTTGTGCAACATGGCTCATTTCAAAGTCCAAGACAACCTTAAAACCCTTCTTGAGAAGTAAAGTTACCACGAGGATTGATATATTATTTAATTGATTCCCTTTAGCCTGGAGATTATAACAAAAGCAGTCGTGTTGTCTATTGCCACCCACACATAGCGAACATCGATACTCACCACTTGCATCTTTGGCCAAAATTCCTTTTGCTTCCTTTACTATTACTTTCAGGAAGGCAGCGGGTGGCTGTGGGACAAATACAGAGAAAGCAACAGGAACCTCAGCATAGTTATTACAGCAGAATAATCTTCACACCGTAATAGGCTGTGTTCAACATTATAACAGTGTCGGAAATACCCTAAACCCCTCCCTGTGACACTGTCTGAAATACCCTAAACCCCTCCCTGTGACACTGTCTGAAATACCCTAAACCCCTCCCTGTGACACTGTCTGAAATACCCTAAACCCCTCCCTGTGACACTGTCGGAAATACCCTAAACCCCTCCCTGTGACACTGTCGGAAATACCCTAAACCCCTCCCTGTGACACTGTCTGAAATACCCTAAACCCTTCCCTGTGACACTGTCTGAAATACCCTAAACCCCTCCCTGTGACACTGTCTGAAATACCCTAAACCCCTCCCTGTGACACTGTCTGAAATACCCTAAACCCTTCCCTGTGACAGTGTCTGAAATACCCTAAACCCCTCCCTGTGACAGTGTCTGAAACACCCTAAACCTCTCCCTGTGATACTGACGTAAAGACCCCATACCCCTCACTCTGGCATTCATAAATACCCTACACCCCTCACTGTGGCACTAAATTGTCAGCATACCCATTAAAAAAATAACATTTGACGCTGTTCAGCTCACCTTCAGCTGTTTGACCCGCTCCAGAATAACTTCATGTTCTGCCTGGTCCATTTGGAAAGCCTAGAAAGAGAGACGAGACGATGCCAAACAGGTTATTGTGGGACCAAGGCTCAATCTCTCAATGTTCACAGTTCAAGAATCGGAATGAGACAGCAGGAATTATTTGCGTTTTCTTAATGATTGTTTGTTCATTAAGGTGAAGGGTTTTTGTTTTGGGGAATGGAACATTTTCCATTTAAGACACCCTGTATCAGCTTGACTAAGGGCCTCACGACATCTGAAGACAAGAGGTTGCACTGAAAGCGCAGCAGGACATGGTCAGGTCAGAGCTTAAGCTGCGGGTGTATCCAACATTAATTACGAATGGCCTGTTTCTGTGCTGTAAATTCTATGTAATTCTATCATATGTAATACTTGTCCTTAAAACCTACCTCTTTGACCAAGCTTTTAGCCACCTGTCCTAATAGCTCCTTCTGCAGCTCAGTGTCAATTTTTGTCTGATTTCGCTCCTGTGAAGCACCTTGGGATGTTTTACTATGTTAAAGGCACTATATAAACGCAAGTTGTTGTTGTCAGTGAAACATTCTAAATACACAAAGTGCAGTTTGCAGTGATGATGAATTTAGAGATTACCGAGGGGGATGTGATCATTGAAGCTGTGAGACTGATTTTCTCAGGAGATCTGGGGACATGTACCTACAAAGTCTTCAGGCTCTTCTGGTGCATTCTCACCATACGTCCAATGGGAGTGAAACAGAAGGGCCGGGAGTAAGGCTGGGACCCACATATGCTGAATCTTTGCCTTCCCCGGGCAGGTTCTGCGGGGCCTTGTTAAGGACCAGAACTTCCCTCTGCCCCAAATAAGGTCAGCAATGATAGAGGGGACGTGGCTGGAGGTGGGGACTTCCAGGCCATGGGTTTCCTTGTGGCAATGCCCACTGCCTCCCACTTCATTTAATTGGCTCTAACTGCCCTGAGGCTCTGTTCTCTTTCCCCTTGCCCCCACCCACCCCCCCCCCCCCGGTCCAGGAAAACCCCAGAAATCTTGGGGCAGCATTAAAGACATGATCTGGGTCGACACCTCTTTTTCCTGGGACATTCAATTCCCTGGGCACAAGGACCAGGCAAATTGGCCCTTTTATTTCCAAATACTGGCAATTCCATCAGTGCAGTGACGGGATTGCTCACTGAAGCCAGTTAGGGAGTGTTCTCCTTATCTCAAAAAAGAAGTTCCAACTAGTCTTGAAGAAAATAAACTTTCATCTAACACAACAGCCAGGCATGCCCCAGAAAGCTCATCTGAGGAAAATTAAAAGTTTTCAAAAGATGCATTTCCACAGTTTAGATATTGTGTATAACTTATTTGGGGACAAAGACTCTGATCTCAGAAACCATCAGCTCATCTTAAAACTTTTTTGCCTCCAGTGCAAAACCAACAGCAAGAGAAAATAATTGGTTCCTTCAACCTTCAGTTCTCCTTCCAGCCAATCTACATAGGAATACAAGAAGTTAAAACATGGAAACAGGCCATTCAGCCCAACCTGATGGCGTTTACTTTCCAGCTAAGAAAATCATTGTAATCACAAAATACCCACCCTG
Source organism: Heptranchias perlo (assembly GCF_035084215.1). NCBI lineage: Eukaryota > Metazoa > Chordata > Chondrichthyes > Hexanchiformes > Hexanchidae > Heptranchias > Heptranchias perlo. The sequence continues at coordinate 44,355,158 of NC_090347.1, forward strand.
TTCCCATATCCCTTCAACTCCTTTTCCTTCATCCACCTATCCAATCTAATCTTGATCTACTTTCTTCCTCAACCACTAACCCTGGCCGTGAACTCCACAGCCTCATAACTCTCTGTGTGAAGAAGTTTCTGCTGCCCCTTGTTCTAAATCTCTTGACATTTAATCTTGTTCTTAACCCCTCAATGACCGGAAACACTCTGCTTCTATCTCCCTTGACCCATTCTTTCATAATTCTAAATCCTTCTACCTTATCGGCCCGTAATCTGCATCATTCTATTAAAAAAAAACACATTTTTCAATTTGTTCTTCATATTTGTATTTTCTCATACCAGGCAGCATCTGAGTGAATCTGTGTTGTAGACTCTCTAAAGTCTCAATATCTATCCTATAATATGGAGCCACAGTACTGAGCTCTTATTGATGTTTTATATAGGCTGATTGGCTCTGACAGCCTCCAGTTGTGCCTTCCAACTAATCTGATTGGCTCTAACAGCCTCCGATTGTGCCTTCCAACTCATCTGATTGGTTCATATTTCCAACCTCCAATCCCTGTGGAAAAGAAACCTGATTTTTCTTGTGAATCTGACAAGCTGAAGTGAGTTGAAATCCTAAATGTTGGTGTGTGCGCTTCTGCTGTGTTGGTTCAGTGAACACTAGGTGTCAGCTGTGGTGCAGTGGGTAGCATCCTCTCCTCTTAGTCAGAAGGTCGTGGATTCAAGTCCCACTCCAGAGACTTACACGTAACCTAGTGGCGTTCCAGTGCAGTACTGAGGGAGTGCTGCACTGTCGGAGGTGCTGACTTTTGGATGAAGCCAAGGCCCCGACTGCTCTCTCAGGTGAACGTAAAAAATTCCACTGAACTATTCGAAGAGCAGGGGAGTTCTCCCTGTGTCCTGGTCAATATTTATTCCTCAACCAGCACCACTAAAACAGATGATCTGGTCATTTATCTAATTGCTGTTTGTGGGACCTTGCTGTGTGCAAACTGGCTGCCGCATTTCCTACATTACAACAGTGACTATACTTTAAAAGTACTTCATTGGCTGTAAAGCACTTTGGGACGTCCTGAGATTGTGAAAGGCGCTATATAAATACAAGTTTTTCTTTCTTTTTACCCATTGAACCCATGGGGAATCACACCTTTAATGTATTTGAGCAGCTATCTGTTGAAAAAGAGAGATGTGTCGAGTTAGTTTACTCACATTCTGCAGATAGTGAAGGAGCTTGTTCTTGTCTGCAGTGTGGGAAGCTGCAGGTTTTCCACTGCGATGCACAAACGTATACAGGGCCTCCTCATACAACAGGTTCAGCTGCACGGGAAGGAGTAACATCGCAGTCAGCCTCTGCACAACTAGTCATGAAGTAACACAGCAAAGTATTCACAGGACTTGCCTGGTCAGAGCAAGGCAAATTCAGCACCCAGACGAACCCTGGGCCTTTGATTTACAAACAGCTTCTCATCCAGGATCGCCAACTCTGGTTGGACATATTCCGGGAGGTGTCATCACATGACCTCTTGTCATCAACCACCCCGCCCCCACACGCTCACCATTGGTCGCCCAACACGCCCATACTTGTGGCGCACCCCCTACCCATGCCAATTGGAAAGCGAATAGACTCTTCGTTACCTGATTGGAAGATTCTTAACTGTCAGTCAAACAACCTTTATTTCCCCATGTCCAATATTTTTATAACTAGTAAACAAAAGTGTTCAAAGAAAATTTGAGGGAGGGGGAGAAACGGTTCCTGCTCCTTGTTGCCATCTAATGACTCCTGTTAGAAGGAGTTTGTGTGACCGTACCCCAATAAGACTCAGCGGCCTAGAAATTCAATTGCGCCTGAAAACGGGCATGCAGGGAACGGGGTGGGCAGGGGGGTGGGGTGGTCGGGGGGAGTGGGCAAGGGGTGGGGTAGGCAGGGGGCAGAGTGGGCAGGGGTGGAGTAGGCAGGGGCGGGGGGGTGGACAGGGGGCAGGGTGGTCGGGGGGAGTGGGCAAGGGGTGGGGTAGGCAGAGGGCAGAGTGGGCAGGGGCGGAGTAGGCAGGGGCGGGGGGGTGGACAGGGGGCTAGGGGCGGGGTGAGCAGGGGCGGGGTAGGGTGGGCAGGGGGCGGGGTAGGGCGGGGGGTTGGGCAGGGGGCGGGGGCAGGGTAGGCAGGGGGCGGGATAGGGCGGGGGGGTGGACAGGGGGCGGGGTAGGGCGGGGGGTTGGACAGGGGGCGGGGGCAGGGTAGGCAGGGGGCGGGATAGGGCGGGGGGGGATGGACAAGGGGCATCCCCTTTTCCTTCATCCACCTATCCAATCTAATCTTGAATGTTGACATAATTTCTGCCTCAACCTCTAACCCTGGAAGTGAATTCCACAGCCTCACAACTCGCTGTGTAAAGATGTTTCTCCTGCCCTCTGATCTAAATCTCTGACATTTAATCTTGTATCTCTGGCCCCTCATTCTTGACCCTTCAACTACTGGAAACAGTCTGTTTCTATCTACCCTGTCCCAACCTTTCATGATTTTAAACATGTCTATCATATCACTCCTGTAATCTTGTTGCTCTAACAAGAAAAGCCCCACGTTTTTAGTTCTTTCTTTGTATTTGTATTTTCTCATATCAGGCAACATCCTAGTGAATCTGTACTGTACCCTCTCTGAAACCTCAATATCCTTACTATAGTGTGGAGCCCAATACTGCTCACAGTACTCTAACTGAGGTCTTATTAAAGTTTTATATGGGCTAATCATTACCTCTTGGCTTTTATATTCTGTACCTCTTGATAAAACCTAAAATTCCATTAGCTTTTTTTTTTTACAGCCTTTAGCATCCTGTAAACCTGGACCCCCAAATCCCCCTGCTCTTCCCCAGCACTGACCATACTTCCACTCACAGTATAATTACTGCTGCTTTTTTTTTTAACAAAGTTGTACCACCTCACACCTATTGAAATCTGCCTCCTTTTAGTCCATTAATAGCTCTTTGCAGCTTCCTTTGGTCTTCTAAAGAATTAAGAAGGTTCACTCGGTTAATCCCGGGGATGAGGGGGTGGACATATGAGGAGAGGTCGAGTAGATTGGGACTCTACTCATTGGAGTTCAGAAGAATGAGAGGCGATCTTATTGAAACATATAAGATTGTGAAGGGGCTTGATCGGGTGGATGCGGTAAGGATGTTCCCAAGGATGGGTGAAACTAGAACTAGGGGGCATAATCTTAGAATAAGGGGCTGCTCTTTCAAAACTGAGATGAGGGGAAACTTCTTCACTCAGAGGGTGGTAGGTCTGTGGAATTTGCTGCCCCAGGAAGCTGTGGAAGCTACATCATTAAATAAATTTAAAACAGAAATAGACAGTTTCCGAGAAGTAAAGGGAATTAGGGGTTACGGGGAGCGGGCAGGAAATTGGACATGAATTTAGATTTGAGGTTAGGATCAGATCAGCCATGATCTTATTGAATGGCGGAGCAGGCTCGAGGGGCCGATTGGCCTACTCCTGCTCCTATTTCTTATGTTCTTATGTTATGTTCTTAACTATACCTCCTATTTTGGTATCATCTGCAAATTTCAACACCACTCCCTCTTGGCCTAAATCCAAGTCACCGATGTACACAGTGAACAGAGGTGGCTCCAGAACTGAACCCTGTGTGATTCCACTACCCACTTCCAATCCCTCTGAGAAACCACCCTTAACTCCTACACCCTATTTTCTCGCGTCTGACTCATTTTAATCCAGTTTGCTATCCTCCCCCTAATTCCATACCCCTTGCTGTTCTCCCATATGGTACCTTGTCAAAGACTTTCCTAAGGTCCATGTGCACTACATCCACTGCATTTCCCCATCCACCATGTCTGGACCTCCTCGATAGGACAGTGCCCACTGGGGACTGGGTTGGGGATTCCCCCAAACACAATTCTTACAGCGAGCAGAGAGGGCAGGCTCCCATCCCATCAAACATAAAGGTGAAAGGACAGTGTCCAACCCACTGGGCCGCCCGGTCCCTGTTGTAACTGCGCAAATACTGAAGGACTTTCATCACCACAGTCTCTTGTTTGCTCCGATTTCTTAATTTTGAGTTTCAGTTATGCTGTGTGATGAAATGAGTTAGAGGAATGGTGACAGGAAGTCTTGTAACCCATTGATGCACATTCCTGCCTCTGTAGACTTTGTTGTGGAATAAAGTCAATTCATATGGCCATGTCGCCCTCTTTCACCAGTGCTAGAATGTTCCATGGCCAATTTCTGGTGGAAATAGAACATTGTGGAAGTGTGGAATTACCTTATTTGGATTCAATTCTTGTTAGTAAACAGTGTACAGTACTTCTACTACCCTTCCTTTGAGAAAAGAGGCATCGTATGTAGAATAATTCTCCTGCACACGCATATAAACATTAAATACGAGAGAAGGGGCAATTTTGTCTTTGTGCAATAGCGTAAAATGGGTGATAGTGAATCGGCAGCCCATTTAACATCTCTCCCCATTCTTATATCCGTTGACTTCAGTGGAATCAAAAATGGGGAGAGATGTAAAACTATCGCACAAAGTTAAAATTACCCCCAGAGAGAGAGGTGTTTATTTACTGAGAAGTTGGACGTAACAAAAAAACACACTGAGTGATACCAGGCAGGCTGAAAAGGTCTGGCCTGGTTATACGTTAGCTCCGGTCATTAAATTTGAGCTGCAAAATAACAAAGTTTAATATTAACAAAGCTTTTGTGTGCAGAACTCTATATATAAAATTATAAAATAATACTTGTAGAAAATACATTTAACAAATTGAGGTAATTTGGAAAGGCCCTGTTTATAAAGTTTTGTGGTTAATTGTAGGGGCAGGATGTGGGCCTGAAGTAATAATAAGAGGAAAAACTTGCATTTATACTGCGCTTTCCATGACCTCAGGACGTCCCAAAGCGCTTCACAGCCAATGAAGTCGATTTTTTGAAGTGTAGGCACTGTTGTAATGTAGGAAATATTAATACTAATACCAGTATTAATAGCAGTACTAAGGATACAGAGATAGGGAGGGGCGAGGCCATGGAGGGATTTGAACCCAAGGATGAGAATTTTAAAATCAAGGCATTGAGGGACCGGGAGCCAGTGTAGGTCAGCAAGCACAGGGGTGATGGGAGAACGGGACTTGGTGCGAATCAGGATACGGGAAGCAGAGTTTTGGATGAGCTCAAGTTTATGGAGGGCACAAGGTGGGAGGCCGGCCAGGAGAGTATTGGAATAGTCAAGTCTAGATATAACAGAGGTAACTTGTACTAATACTAATGCCACTACATCGAAAAAGTAACCATACAGTAACATCCGACATGGCGCCTTATAAGTGTCGTGTTATTTAATGTTACATGATCATGAATGAGGAGAAAGCACCTAGACGTACATTTGAGAATGAAGGGAAAGAGGACGTCTGCAACACTCCAAAGAAGAAATGGAAAGGGGCCTGCTCCTTTGGGGATGAGTGACTATTGCAGCCCAACTTTAGAGAGTGGATTGTAAACAGGATCTGGTGATCAGTCGGTGCACCACGTGCCCAATGTCACTTTCCGTTAAAAACAAAGGTGTTGGTGCTGTGACAAAACATATGAACACAGAAATATCAAGCGCCAGCGAGAGCAGCAGTTTAACGAAATATTTCACACCCAAAAACACTTCTGAGGAGACTGGTGTCGTTGCTGCTCAGTAACCTATGTGCAGCAGTCAGTTGTGCATCATCACAACTGTTTGCCACTTGACTGTGGGATGAAGCTGATGTTAAACTACTTTCAGATTCAAAGTTGAGTCAAATAATTCATTGCGGGAGGACAAAATGTGAGAGCCTTGTGGAAAGTGTTTTGACGCCTTATTCAGTTGAGCTGCTTTTGTACGATCTCAAAGACAATCAGTCATTTTCCGTAGCCACTAACACCTCAAATAAGGAGAGTTTGCATCATTTTTACACAGAATTACATTGACTTTACAACACAGAAACAGGCCATTCGGCCCAACTCTTCTATGCAGGTGTTTATGCTCCACAGGAGCCTCCTCCCTCCCTAAGAACATAAGAAATAGGAGCAGGAGTAGGCCATACGCCCCTCGAGCCTGCTCCGCCATTCAATCAGATCATGGCTGATCTTCAACCTCAACTCCACTTTCCTGCCCGATCCCCATATCCCTTCATTCCTCTAGAGTTTAAAAACCTATCCATCTCAGCCTTGAATATATTCAACGACTAAGTATTTACAGTCCTCTGGGGTAGAGAATTCCAAAGATTCACAGCCCTCTGAGTGAGGAAATTCCTCCTCATAAGAACATAAGATTACTCCCTACTTCATCTCACCCTACTAGCAGTCTTTACGAAGACTGAAGAACAGCAGATGTTATAAGCAGCAAAATCTGCCCAATTTTGGATGACAATGGCTTGAAGATGGAAAACTTGGTGTACTTTGTGACTGACAGTGAGTCAGTTAATTAAGAGAAAATCATTCCGTGCTTTGTAACTTGAAAGTATCGCAACCTAACTTTTGCTGCAAGCAAACTGCAATGGCACATGTGCAGTGGAACGCAGCCCAGCGTGGAGGTGCAATGAGGAGAGTTTGACCATCGAGTTTTCTAATGAGTTTTCAAGCCCTGCAAAGAAGGTGAAGGATCTCCAGGAATGTTTTGAGTCGGTGGAGGAAGAATGCAGCGATCTTCTACGACATATTCCAGTGAGGTGTCTGTCACCTCGTCCAGATGTCCAGAGACTTTTGAAATGCTGGAAAGTTGTGAAAGCGTTCTTCATTTCACAGAGGCAAGATAATACCCACGCACTGACGTGGGGTTTGATCGCTGACCAAGAACACAAGCTGACCAATGACGAAGATCCACCTCTTCCTGAATTTTTTTATATATTTGTTCATGGGATGTGGGCGTCGCTGGCGAGGCCGGCATTTATTGCCCATCCCTAATTGCCCTTGAGAAGGTGATGGTGAGCCACCTTCTTGAACAACTGAGTGGCTTGCTGGGCCATTTCCGAGGGTGATTAAGAATCAACCACATTGCTGCGGGTCTGGAGTCACATATAGGCCAGACCGGGTAAGAACGGCAGGTTTCCTTCCCTAAAGGACATTAGTGAACCAGATGGGTTTTTATGACAATCCGGTAGTTTCATGGCCACCATTACTGATACCAGTTAATACTAAAGAAAGAAAGACTTGCATTTATATAGCACCTTTCACAACCTCAGGACGTCCCAAAGCCCTTTATAGCCAATGAAGTACTTTTGAAGTGTAGTCACTGCTGTAATGTAGGAAACGAGGCAGCCAATTTGCGCACAGCAAGATCCCACAAACAGCAGTGTGATAGTGACCAGATAATCTGTTTTTAGGGGTGTTGGTTGAGGGATAAATATTGACCAGGACATTGGGAAGAATTCCCCTGCTCTTCATCAAAGTGTCATGGGAGCTTTTACTGCCACCTGAGAGTAACATGGTAGAACATCTCATCCGAAAGCCAGCACCTCCGACAGTGTAGCACTCCCCCAGTACTGCACTGGAGTGTTAGCCTTGATAATGTGTTCAAGTCTCTGAAGTGGGGCTGGAACCCACAGGCTTCTGACTCAGAGGCTAGAGTGCTACCACTGAGCCACACTGACACCTTAATGCCATTTATACTTTGTGCACATCTACATGGATGTTTTTCACACAGCAATCACAGCGCGTGTAAGTGACACAACTCAGACCACAGATGTATTTGGAGTGATGGAAAGTCTGAGAGACAATTTGAAAAATAGGCTGAGAGATAACTTGTTTGGTTGCAAAGTGAACCAGAATTTGAAGAAGTTGCCTATCACTCTGCATTGAAGGTGTACGAGAGAAGCATTGACCACTCGGAGAAATGGTTCCCCTTCAATACAACTCCTCTGAAACGCTTTACAATGCTTGGTCTTCACACGCTCGATTCACATTTGAGGACCTGATGGACTATGTCAAGACTACAAATATGGCAGATGGAGAAGCACTGTACAATGAATTGTGTGCAATGCATGAAGTTATGCCAAAGCTCTGGGACATAGAGCAAGTGGGTCACAACCAGGCCAAGTTTCTTCTCCAACTGCAAGTGTCCAACTCTTCAGAGGTTAGTGGAGCAAGTGCTAGTTGTGCCTGGGACCAACATTCCAGGGGAAAGATGAAGAACCACCTATGGATGTACGGAGAAAAGTAAGACGAGAGCAGACCTTGTCAAGGCTGAACTATGTGTTAAAGTCAACTCCAAGAAATCATGAAGTGGGTTCCATGAATTCAACCTTGGAAGGAAGGACCACTTGAAAACAACAAAGAGTAACAAAAAAATAAAAGGAGTTCTCCAACCACCACTGCAGTCTAGGAGGCAAGGATGAGAACTCTGTTATCTCACATTATTTTTGTTAAGCAGTGTCCTCACAATCCTTATTAAGGAACATTCTATCCTGCCTGTCCCTACTTTAGCAAACCAAGAGGTGGCAATCCTAGAGCAAGACCCTAGTCCTACACTGAGACAGTGAGTGACAAAATGTCGCTAACGCAACCAGTACATGGCTTTCCTGTCAGGCTCTTGCGTACCATACACACGTACATGCACACACTCGCGTGTAAATGCTTAAACGCGCACAGACACAGACACACACACACACACACTAGTGCACATGTTTTTACCTCTGCCTTTGTGAACTGAGCAGGTCTGGTCTCTCCTTTCAGGGCTTGCGGCTCCATCTGTGGAATTAATTTTACACAAATCAGTTAGATCAATATCTGATCAATACCTGATTTGGGACCAAGAGTACCTGGGCCATTATGAGAGGGCTTTTCACCGCAGCGCATCACCCCAAAAGAAGCTTAAGCAGTGTCTCCTGGACCCAAGCACTTACCTGGGCCTGGGCTGAGGCCAAAGCACTTATCTAGGCCTGGACCTAGGCCTTGAGCTTTTAGGTACTGCCAATTAAATGCAGAACTTTAACAAGATGTTTGACTGCCGTACTTCCTATTCAGAGTCACAGAACCTAAAACGTTGAATTGTTTTAAATTGGGAAGCCCTAGGATCAAGGCCCACAGTATAGGACACGGGCAAAGCTGAAAAGAGCAGGAGATCTGATGAGACAAATCCAGAAGTAGTGATCAGGTGACGCCAGGTTTGGATTTGATTGTAGGAGGAAGGAAAAGCTAAACAATGTGAGGAGTCCCACAGGTCTGAGGTCCTGGGAAAGAGTGAGTTATAGTAGGAGACGGTGTAATGAGCCTGGATTTGGACACGGTGAGACTGCAGAGAGGAGGAAGGGTGTGTAGGACAGGGGATTTGGAACTTAGGGGGAAGAAAATGTGTCCAGTTTGGAAAAAGAAAGGACAACTGTGTAAATACTGGAAAAGTCACAATTTAATAATTCTTTCTGGGATGTGAGTGACCCTGGAAAGGCCGGCATTTATTGTCGATCCCTAGTTGTCCTGAGAAGGTGGTGGTGGGCCTTCTCCTTGAACTGCTACAGTCCTTCATAGAATCATAGAATGATACAGCACAGAAGAAGGCCATTCGGCCCATCGTGCCTGGGCAATTAGTCCCATTCCTCTGCCCTTTCCCCATAGCCCTGCAAAATTTTCCCCTTCAACTATTTATCCAATTACATTTTGAAAGTTACTATTGAATCTGTTTCCACCACCCTTTCAGGCAGTGCATTCCCGATCACCACAACTCGCTACTTAAAAAAATGTCTCCTCATCTCCCCTCTGACTCTTTTGCCAATTGCCTTAAATCTGTGCCCCTGGTTACTGACCCTTCTGCCACTGGAAACAGTTTCTCCTTATTTACTCTATCAAAATCCTTCATGATTTTGAACACCTCGATCAAATTTCCCCTTAACCTTCTCTGCTCTGAGGAGAACAACCCCAGCTTCTCCAGTCTCCTCACATAACTGAAGTCCCTCATCCCTGGAACCATTCTAGTAAATCTCTTCTGCACCCTCTCTAAGGCCTTGACATCCTTCCTAAAGTGTGGTGCCCAGAATTGAACACAATTCTCCAGTGGGGCCTAACCAGTGTTTTATAAAGGTTTGGCATAACTTCATTGCTTTTGTACATCTATGCCTCTATTTACAAATCCGAGGGTCCTGTATGCCTTTTTGACAGCCTTCTCAACTTGTCCTGCCACCTTCAAAGATTTGTGTACGTACACCCCCAGGTCTCTCTGTTCCTGTACCCCCTTTACAATTGTACCATTTAGTTTATATTGCCTCTCCTCATTCTTCCTACCAAAATGTATCACTTTACACTTCATACTTCTCTGTGTTAAATTTCATCTGCCATGTGTCTGCTCATTTCACCAGTCTGTCTCTGTCCTCTTGAAGGCTGTTACTATTCTCCTCACTGTTTACTACATTTCGTGTCATTTGCAAAATTTGAAATTATGCCCTGTATACCCAAGTCCAGGTCATTAATCTATATCAGAAAGAGCAGTGGTCCCAAAACCAACCCCTGGGGGACACCACTGTATACTTCCCTCCAGTCTGAAAAATAATCGTTCACCACTACTCTGCTGTCTGACCCTTAGCCAATTTCAATTCCATGCAGCCACTGCCCCTTTAACCTCATGGGCTTCAATTTTGCTAACAAGTCTATTATATGGTATTTTATGAAAAGCCTTTTGAAAGTCCATATACACATCAACCACACTACCCTCATCAACTCTCTCCGTTACTTCATCAAAGAACTCAATCAAGTTAATCAAACATGATTTGCCTTTAACAAATCCGTGCTGGCTTTCATTTATTAGCCCTACTTTTCCAAGTGCCAATGAATGTAGTCCTTGTGCTGATGGTCTTCGCACAATGGTAGGAAATAGGGAATTCCAAAATACTGACCCAGCGATGAACAAACAATGGTATATGTCCAAGTCAGGATGGTGTGAGACTTGGAGGCACTGGCTCCCCCAGGACATTGCTGCTCTTGTCCTTCTCGGTGGTCACAGGGGAGGGAGGTGCTGCAGTACCTCCTGTAGACAGTACATACTACAGCTACAGCACTGGTAGTAGGGTTATATAGACATAGTAGACACAGTAATAATACTTTAACACAACACACATAGTAACAATATCCCCACACAGCTCACACAGTAACTCTGTTATTTAAGAAAGATGAGAGAGAGAAACCAGGAAATTATGAACCTGTTAATCTAACATCTGTTAGAATCTGTAATTAAGGACAAAGTGACTGAGCACTTAGAGAAATTTGAGCTGATTAGAGAGAGCCAACATGCATTTGTAAAGGGTAGGTCATGTTTAATGAACTTGATTGAATTTTTTGAGGAAGTGACTAAAGTAGCAGACAGGGAATGTCAACGGATATAGTTTATATGGACTTCCAGGAGGCATTCGGTAAGGTTCCACGTAAGAGACTGTTAGCTAAAATTAAAGCTTGTGGAATTGAAGTTAGGAGATTGGTTAAGCAATAGAAGACAGAGAGTAGGGGTAATAGGTATGAACTCGAATTGGAAGGAAGTGATTTGTGGTGTCCCACAAGGATCTGTGCTGGGGCCTTAACTATTCACTATATTTATTAATGACTTAGGTAACATAATAGAGAACCATATATCCAAATTTGTCAATGACACAAAGATTGGTGGTATAGTAGGTAGAGTAGACGGGAGCATAAAATTACAAAGAGTTATTGATAGATTAAGTAAGTGGGCAAAACTGTGGCAGATGGATTTCAACCCAGGTAAGTGTGAGGTCATCCATTTTGGACCAAAAAAGGATTGGTCCGAGTATTTTTTAAATGGTGAAGAGCTGGGAACAGTGAAGGTCTAAAGAGATTCAGGGGTCCATGTACACAGATCACTAAAGTGTAGTGATCAGGTCCAAAAAAAAATCAAAAAGGCGAATGGAATGTTAGCCTTTATAACTAGAGGGCTAGAATATAAAGGGGAGGAAGTTTTGCTACAGCTACACAAAGCCCTGGTTAGACCACATCTGGAATACTGTGTACAGTTCTGGGCACTGCACCTTAGAAAGGATATATTGGCCTTGGAAGGAGTGCAGTGCAAATTCACCAGAATGTTACCAGGGCTCCAAGGGTTAAATTAGAGAAGGGATTATGTAAACTAGGCTTGTGTTCCCTGGAGTATAGAGGTTAAGGGGTAATTTCATAGAATCATAAAATCATAGAATCATAGAGTGGTTACAGCACAGAAGGAGGCCATTCGGCCCATCGAGTCTGTGCTGGCTCTTTGTAACAGCAATCAAGTTAGTCCCAATCCCCCATTCTTTATAGCCCTGCAAATTTTTCCCTTCAAGTAATTATCTAATTCCTTTTTGAAAGCCACGACTGAATCTGCTTCCACCACCTTTTCAGGCAGCAGATTCCAGATCATAACCACTCGCTGCATAAAAATGTTTTTCCTAATGTCGCCTTTGGTTCTTTTGCCAATCACCTTAAATCTGTGTCCTCTGGTTCTCGACCCGGCCACCAAAGGGAACAGTTTCTCTTTATTTACTTTATCTAAATCCTTCATGATTTTGAACACTTCTATCAAATCTCCTCTCAACCTTCTGTGCTCCACGGAGAACAACCCCAGCTTCTCCAGTCTATCCACGTAACTGAAGTCCCTCGTCCCTGGAACCATTCTAGTAAATCTTTTCTGCACCCTCTCTAAGGCCTTCACATCCTTCCTAAAGTGCGGTGCCCAGAATTGGACACAATGGTCCAGTTGTGGCCAAACTAGCGATTTATAAAGGTTCATCACGACTTCCTTGCTTTTGTACTCTATGCCTCTATTTATAAAGCCCAGGATCCCATATGCTTTTTTAACCACTTTCTCAACCTGCCCTGCCACCTTCAAAGATTTGTGCACGCACACCCCCAGATCTCTCCGTTCCTGCACCCCCTTTAGAATTGAACCATTTAGTTTATATTGCCTCTCCTCATTCTTCCTGCCAAAATGTATCACTTCGCAATTCTTTGTGTTAAATTTCATCTGCCACGTGTCCGCCCATTCCACCAGCCTGTCTATGTCCTCACTGTTTACTACACTTCCAAGTTTTGTGTCATCTGCAGATTTTGGAATTGTGCCCTGTACACCCAAGTTCAAGTCATTAATATATATCAATAAAAGCAGTGGTCCTAGTATTGACCCCTTTGATTGAGGTTTTCAGGATTTTGAAAGGAATTGATAGGGTGGATAGAGAGAAACTTTTTCCGATGGTGGGGGAGTCTGGGACAAGGGGATATAACCTTAAAATGAGAGCCTGGCCATTCAGGAGAGAAGTTAGGAAACATTTCTTCACACAAAGGGTGGTAGAAATGTGGAACTCTCTCCCACATAAAGCAGTAGATGCTCGCTCAATTAATAATTTTAAATCTGAGATCAATAGCCAAGGATATGAAGGGATATAGACGCAAGGCGGGTGGATGGAGTTAGGATACAGATCAGCCATGCTCTCAATGAATGGCGGAACAGGCTCAAGGGGCTGAATGGCTACTCCTGTTCCTATGTAACAATATTACAACACATAAGAAATAGTAGCAGGAGTAGGCCATATGGCCCCTGGAGCCTGCTCTGCCATTCAATAAGATCATAGCTGATCCACCTCAACTCCACTTTCCCCTATCCCGATATCCCTTGATTCCCTTAGTATCCAAATATCCATCGATCTCAGTTTTGAATATACTGAACGACGCAGCATCCACAGCCCTCTGGGGTAGAGAATTCCAAAGAGTCACAACCCTCTGAGTGAAGAAATTTTTCCTCATCTCAGTCCTAAATGGCCGACTTATTATCCTGAGACTATGTCTCCTAATTCTAGACTTTCCAGCCTTGGGAAACATCCTCTCAGCGTCTACCCTGTCAAGCCCTCTTAGAATGTTATATGTTCCAATGAGATCACCTCTCATTCTTCTAAACTCCAGAGGATATAGGCCAATTCTACTCATTCTTTCCTCACAGGACAACCCTTTCATTTCAGGAATCAATCTAGTGAACCTTCCTTAGGTAAGGAGACCAAAACTGTACACAGTACTCCAGGTGTGGTCTCTCCAAAGCCCTATATAATTGCTTTCAGAGGCTTTCTCCTTCGTCAGGTGAGCGTGGAATCCCACACTCACCTGACGAAGGAGGAAGCCTCCAAAAGCTTGTGATTTTCAAATAAAACAGTTGGACTATAACCTGGTGTTGTAAGATTCCTTACATTTGTCAACCCCAGTCCATCACCGGCATCTCCACATCTTGCCTATATAATTGCAGCAGGGTATTTGCAACTCTTGTACTCAAACACATATATTAATATTACCCCAAGACAACAAATTCAGTAATGAAACAGTAATTACCCCCACAGTACACATAGTAATAATACTTCAACATAACACACACAATAACAATGTCCTAACACAACATACGCGATAATAATACTCTAACACATGGCACACACTAATAGTACACCAACAAAACAAACACAGTATTAATACTCTAACACAGAACACATAGTAATAATACTCCACAATAATAATATTCCATCTCAGTAATAATACCCCAGCATAACACACAATAATAATACCTAACATAACCCACAGAGTAATAATACTCTAACACAGTACAAATACTGATACTGCCCCTTCACAACATAGCTGAGTAATTCTCGAATACAGCCTGCCTAATCCTGTGTCACGCAACGCCTGCACCCACTCTCCAGCACAGGTCACTGGAGAATGATCAGGAGCAGGAGTCCTGGCTGGTTCCCCATCCCACGGACATTGAGGATATTTGTAACCCTCCTACTGCTGCCCCAGCTGAGATCAACACAGACCAGGTTCGAGCTATTTATTTTATTGACCTTGTGTTCTAGGTAAGCAGGGCCATGGTAACTGAAGTATGTGGTTTCTGACTTAAGTCCTGAGACGTCTCTACTAGGAGGATCCTTCCTTGTGGGTTCAAGTTCCACTCCAGAGACTTAAGCACATAATCCAGGCTGACACTCCAGTGCAGTACTGAGGGAGTGCTGCACTGTTGGAGGGGCCGTCTTTCGGCCCTGTCTGCCCTCTCAGGTGGATGTAAAAGATCCCACGGCACTATTTCGAAGAAGATCAGGGGAGTTCTCCCTGGTGACTTGGCCAATATTTATCCCTCAATCAACATCACTAAAACAGATTTTCTGGCCATTTATCTCATTGCTGTTTGTGGGATCTTGCTGTGCATATAATGGCTACCACGTTTCCCCACATTACAACAGTGACTACACTTCCAAAGCCTATCATTGGCTGTGAAGTGCTCTGGGACGTTGTGAGGTTGTAAAGGCGCTATATAAATGCAAGTTCTTTCGTTTTTTTCTTTCTTTATCTGAAGCTCAGTGCAGTCTCATTGTACAGTTACGTCACCTTGAGGACTCTCTGGATGGCTCAGTGGCTAAAGTCACTGCCCTGTGTTACTGACCCATACAGATCAGAATGACCCAAGTTCAATTCCTACTTTGTGCTGAGTTAGCTGATCTCATCCTGTGATGGGGGTAACAGTTATCCTCAGTGTCCCGAGCTAGGGAAGCGAAAACCAGCCAGGAGTCCAGCTCCTGGTCACTATCCCGTGACCCCTGCTTCAAAGTGCGGGTGTGTGGATATCGAGTGAGGAAAGACATGGTGCATCCTGTGGGCGAATGATGTGTTCACACTCACTATCTGGGCACATGCAAGAAGAATGGCCACTGCAGGGTGATTGCTGCCTGTGGAGCTGCACTGAAGTAAGAGTCAACAAGCTCACAGAAAACTGGAGGCAAAAAGCTTTGTGAGGACCATAACCAATGGAGACCATTTGGCCCATCCAGCTATCCCTTCTGTATTCACTAACACTTGGGGGAAGGCAAGACACTGAAGCATGGCTCTCACAAGTAAGACTCATCGTTAACAACAGCACATAGACTATACTCCACCCCCCACCCCCATCCTTCAGACCTTACACAGTGCAAACCCCTCCCTCACTCATCATCGTTCAGACCTTACACAGTCCAAACGCCTCCCCCACCCCATCCTTCAGACCTTACACAGTCCAAACTCCTCCCCCACCCCATCCTTCAGACCTTACACAGACCAAACCCCTCCCCCACCCCCATCCTTCAGACCTTACACAGTCCAAACACCTCCCCCACCCCATCCTTCAGACCTTACACAGTCCAAACGCCTCCCCCACCCCATCCTTCAGACCTTACACAGACCAAACCCCTCCCCCACCCCCATCCTTCAGACCTTACACAGTCCAAACACCTCCCCCACCCCATCCTTCAGACCTTACACAGTCCAAACTCCTCCCCCACCCCATCCTTCAGACCTTACACAGACCAAACCCCTCCCCCACCCCCATCCTTCAGACCTTACACAGTCCAAACACCTCCCCCACCCCATCCTTCAGACCTTACACAGACCAAACCCCTCCCCCACTCACCATCCTTCAGACCTTACACAGACCAAACTCCTCCCCCACTCACCATCCTTCAGACTTTACACAGACCAAACCCCACCCCCACTCACCATCCTTCAGACTTTACACAGACCAAACCCCTCCCCCACTCACCATCCTTCAGACCTTACACAGACCAAACTCCTCCCCCACTCACCATCCTTCAGACTTTACACAGACCAAACCCCACCCCCACTCACCATCCTTCAGACTTTACACAGACCAAACCCCTCCCCCACTCACCATCCTTCAGACTTTACACAGACCAAACCCCTGCCCCACTCACCATCCTTCAGACTTTACACAGACCAAACCCCTCCCCCACTCACCATCCTTCAGACTTTACGCTGAAGAATTACCTGGGAGGAAGGGGTAATTACTGCCCTGAAAAACATTTAATTTCTTTTGTTAGCATCATCGATTTGGTCCAACAAACTAGTGGCAATTCAACAACAGCAACTTGCATTTAATATAGCACCTTTAACATAAATTGACAATGAGCCACATAAAGAGATATTAGGACAGGTGATCACTACATTTTACTGTATTTTTCTACTCAATAAAGGTATTTTATTCACTTTTTTGTAGTTGTTGAAGTAACACATTGGCCCTGAATTTCCTCAATTGATTCACGCTGCTGTTACAACTTTTTTTTAAAGTGCTACATATGCCGCTGGCCTCTAGAGGGAGACACATGGAAGTTTCCTGGGTATGCTCATTTGCATAGGAGGAGCCAGAGGAGAGGAGTGCACAGCTGCACCCATTCAGAGCACTTTGATATCCTGGATGTATTTTGTGTATGTCTTTTTCTTTAGATTCAATTTTATCCTCACCTCCTTATTTATCCATGATATCTCATTCATGACAAGTTTATACGTATTTTTTAGTGGAATATATTTCTCCTATCGATCTCTCCTTTAAATATTGCCCACTAGTCTACCTCTGTCAATATTTGTTACTGTTCTACCTTTGTCAGTATTTTTCTTCCAGTTTACCTTCCTTAGCTCCATCCTCATTATTTTTTTCCCAATCTATTATTTTGGCATTTGTACTATTTATATCTCTTTCAGTCATTATCTTCAACCTTATTATATTATGATCACTACTCCCTAGATGTTCTCCCACACTTATCTTATCTACTCAGCTCCATTTCCCAATACTAGAGTGGTTCCTCCCTTGTTGGGCTTCTTACATATTGGGTCAGAGCAGAGTCTTGTACACCCTGTAGAAATTTCTCCCCTTTCACTCCCTCTCCCTGCCAATGAATTTGGGGAGAGTTGAAATCCCTCATAAGTATGATTCTGTATTCTTACTCATTTCATATATTTGCCTCCATATTTCTCCCTCTACTACACTGATCAAAGTAATATTCTGGGATCACTTCCATCTATTTGATATACTGGATGAGGCCCAACCTTAACCCTCTTCTCTCTAGAATGTAGAACTTAAGCTTCGCTAATTTTAAACTATTACATCTCCCTCAAGGATGCTTTGTCAGTTCTCAAATTGCATCAGCTTTATTTTGATGATATTCCCGATGGTTCAGTTAGTATAGGGAGGCGGTGACTGGAAGGTTCCAGGTTCAATCTGCATTGAGGTAACCAATCCTGGCAGTTGGCAGTTGGATTCCCGCTCCCAATCATCGAGGATTCCCACTCCCAATCATCGAGGATTCCCACTCCCAATCATCGAGGAATCCCAATCATCGAGGATTCCCACTCCCAATCATCGAGGAATCCCACTCCCAATCATCGAGGAATCCCAATCATCAATGGTTCCCACTCCCAATCATCGATGATTCCCGCTCCCAATCGTCGATGGTTCCCGTTCCCAATCGTCGATGGTTCCCGTTCCCAATCGTCGATGGTTCCCGCTCCCAATCGTCGATGGTTCCCGCTCCCAATCGTCGAGGATTCCCACTCCCAATCATCGAGGAATCCCAATCATCAATGGTTCCCGCTCCCAATCGTCGATGGTTCCCGCTCCCAATCGTTGAGGATTCCCACTCCCAATCATCGAGGAATCCCAATCATCAATGGTTCCCGCTCCCAATCGTCGATGGTTCCCGCTCCCAATCGTCGAGGATTCCCGCTCCCAATCGTCGATGGTTCCCGCTCCCAATCGTCGAGGATTCCCGCTCCCAATCGTCGAGGATTCCCGCTCCCAATCGTCGAGGATTCCCGCTCCCAATCGTCGAGGATTCCCGCTCCCAATCATCGAGGGTTCTCACTCCCAATCATCGACGATTCCCGCTCCCAATCGTCGAGGGTTCTCACTCCCAATCATCGACGATGCCCGCTCCCAATCGTCGAGTGTTTCCACTCCCAATCATTGAGGATTCCCATTCCCAATCAGTGAAGGTTCTCACTCCTAATCAGTGAAACTTCTCACTCCTAATCAGTGCTTGGTAACCCCTGCTGTTCTCTTAATTCTTCATCTATAAACTACCCCTCAATAGTATCATCCACAGGCACATGGTCAGCTTCCATACATCCACTGACAACACTCAGTTCTACTTTTCCACCACTTCCCTCAACCCCAAAGCCATATTAATGTTCTATGACTGACATTAGTCATAGAACAACCAGAATTTCCTCCAACTGGGAAGACCAAAGCCGTCATTTTTGGCTCCTGCCAAAAACTCTGTTGCCTTGACAGAGACTCTCTTCCCCCTCCCAGACTCCTCGCTCAGACTGAACCAGACTGGTATGCAACCTGAGCAATCGGTTCTACCCAGAGCTGAGCTTGAAGCGTTACATCCTCTCCATAATCAACACCTTCACAACATCACTCCATCACCACTGAAATCCTTTGTCCACACCCTTATCACTTCTGTACTCAGTTTCTCCAATTCCCTCCTTGCCTTTCATAAGAACATAAGAAATAGGAGCAGGAGTAGGCCACACGGCCCCTCGAGCCTGCTCCGCCATTCAATAAGATCATGGCTGATCTTCTACCTCACACCACTTCCAACCTCCGGCCGTTATGAACTCCAACTTTTCCAAAACTCCATTGCCCATATCCTATCCTGTACTAAGTCCCATTTGCCTATCACTCCATCCTCCCTGACCTGCACCAGCTCCCTTTCCCCCAACGCATCTAATTGAAGATCCTCATCTACAAATCCTGCCACATTCTTGCCTCCTGTGCCCTGCAATCCTCTGAATGCAGCCTGCTGTGCATCCTTCCCTTTCACCTCACCAATGGTGTCAGAGCAATCAGCTTCCTCACCCTGCTCTCTGGGACCTCCTCCCAAAACCGCTCCAACCTCTCTACCTTTGGAAGCTTTTTCAAAGCCCATCTCTTCACCCAAGCGGTCGGTCACTCCTCCTAATTCCCCTCACAGAAGATCAGAGCCCATTGCTTTCCTCCTCTGCAAAAATACTTGGAGTATTTTTACTATAAAGGTTCTGTACAAATGTTAGTCATTGTCTAGAATAAGTTTGCATGATCACAGAACTAAATGTAATTCCGTATTTCTACTTATGGACTTCAGGAAACAGACTGCTATGCTTTTGGAGAGCCCATCCATTGAAGGATGCTGTATCAGTCGGAAAGGATCAGCTATGCCATCAGTGGGGATGATGCTGGCCCCAGGAAGCCCTGCAGAAAAGTCTCTTAAGGAGCTTTCAATGGCTGCATCCCAGAGGAAGATGGAACAGTGCCATGTGCACTGTTGATGAAAGGATTTGGGGAGTTGTTCAGGGCCAGCGTTTGACGTGAGGCCAACGATTCCCCTCTTCTGCTGCTCTAGATACTTCCACCATTCAGCAGCACAGTTGGACTCTTCCCCCAAGGGTGACAACCATTTGGCTGTGGATGAATCCTTCTCCCCCCTTCTGTGCCTTGTCGCCACCACCTAAGATGGTTGAAGCCTTGAATACAGTGGAGCTGGGTGAAGACGGCTCCTCTGCAGGGACAAGAAGGAACATAGCAATAGGAGTAGGCCGTTCAGCCCCTCGAGTCTGTTCCACCATTCCATTAGATCATGGCTGATCTGTATTTTAACTCCATCTATCCGCCTTAATACCCTCACCCAACAAAAATCTATCAATCTCAGTTTTGAAATTATCAATTGACCCGCAGCCTCAACAGCCTTTTGGGGAGAGAGTTCCAGATTTCCACTGTGTGAAGAAGTGCTTTCTGACATCACTCCTGAAGAGCCTAGCTCTAATTTAAAGGTTATGTCCTCTTGTTCTGGACTCCCCCACCAGAGGAAATAGTTTCTCTCTATGTACAAGGGGGCAGAAGTTATGCTGCAGCTTTACAAAACCCTGGTTAGACCGCACCTGGAGTACTGTGAGCAGTTCTGGGCACCGCACCTTCGGAAGGACATATTGGCCTTGGAGGGCGTGCAGCGTAGGTTTACTAGAATGATACCTGGACTTCAAGGGTTAAGTTACGAGGAGAGATTACACAAATTGGGGTTGTATTCTCTCGAGTTTCAAAGGTTAAGGGGCGATCTGATCGAAGTTTATAAGATATTAAGGGGAACAGATAGGGTGGATAGAGAGAAACTATTTCCGCTGGTTGGGGATTTTAGGAGTAGGGGGCACAGTCTAAAAATTAGAGCCAGACCTTTCAGGAGCGAGATTAGAAAATATTTCTACACACAAAGGGTTGTAGAAGTTTGGAACTCTCTTCCGCAAATGGCAATTGATACTAGCTCAATTGCTAAATTTAAATCTGAAATAGATAGCTTTTTGGCAACCAAAGGTATTAAGGGATATGGGCCAAAGGCAGGTATATGGAGTTAGATCACAGATCAGCCATGATCTTATCAAATGTCGGAGCAGGCACGAGGGGCTGAATGGCCTACTCCTGTTCCTATGTTCCTATCTACCCTGTCAACTCCTTTAATCATCTTAAACACCTCAATTAGATCACCCCTTAATCTTCTATACTCAAGGGAATACAAGCCTAGTCTTGCAACCTGCCCTCATAATTTAACCCTTTTAGTCCAAGTATCATTCTGGTGAATCTGTGCTGCACCTCCTCCAAGGCCAATATATCCTTCCTGAGGTGCGGTGCCCAGAACTGAACGCAGTCTCCAGATGGGGTCAAACCAGAGCTCTGTACAGCTGGAACATAACTTCACCCCTTTATATTCCATTAGCCTTTTAAATTATTTTTTGTACCTGTTCACTAGCTTTTAGTGATTTCTGTACTTGGACCCCCTAAATCTTTCTGCTCCTCCACAGTTCCGAGCTTCTCACCATTTAGAAAATACTCTGATCGATCTTTCTTAGGCCCAAAGTGGACGACCTCACACTTCCCCACATTGAACTCCATCTGCCACAGTTTTGCCCACTCACTTAATCTATCAATGTCCCTTTGCAACTTTCTGCTCCCATCTACACTATTTACTGTGCCACCTAACTTAGTGTCATCAGCAAACTTGGATATACAGCTCTCAATTCCTTCATCCAAGTCATTTATAAATTTAGTGAAAAGCTGAGGCCCCAGTACAGATCGCTGGGGGACACCACTAGTCACATCCTGACAATTTGAGTACATGCCTATTATCCCTTCACTCTGTCTCTTACCTCCTAACCAATTCCTACCCATGTCAATAGATTGCCTCCAATTCCATGTGCTCTCATTTTTGTTAACAGTCTCTCATGTGGAACCTTATCGAATGCCTTCTGGAAGTCCATATAAATAACATCCATAGGCACTCCCTTATCCACCATGTTAGTTACCGCCTCAAAAAATTCAACTAGATTAATTAGACATGACTTACCCTTTACAAATCCATGCTGGCTCTCTTCATATTTGTCCAAGTGCTCAGTCACTCTGTCCCTAATAACAGATTCTAGTAACTTCCCCACAGCAGACGTTAGACTAATAGGCCTATAATTTCCTAATTGATCTCTCCCACCCATCTTAAATAATGGAGTGACTTTGGCAGTTTTCCAATCCAAGGGGACAATTCCTGAATCGAGAGAGTTTTGGGAGATCATGACTAACACATCTACAATTTCCTCACCGACTCCTTTTAATACCCTGGGGTGGAAACCATCAGGTCCTGGAGATTTGTCTATCTCGAGTTTCATTATTTTCTCCATCACCATTTTTTTATATTAAATCTACTAAGTTCCTCCCCTTGATTTATTTTTAGTTTTCCTCGTATCTCTGGTATTTTATCCCCATCCTCTATTGTGAAGACCAATACAAAGTAAGTATTTAGCAAGTCTGCCATTTCCTGATTTTCAATTACAATATCTCCTGTGTCTGTCTTTAAGGGGCACACATTACTCTTAGCCTCTCTCTTTCTCTTAATATATTTGTAAAAACCTTGTGTTGTCCTTGATATCCCTCGTATGATTTTTCTCATATTCCCTTTTTGCGGCTCTTACCACTTTCTTTGTATCACTCTGCTGTTCTTTTTATCTCCCCCAGTCCACGGGATCTCTATTGTTCTTTGTCTTCGTAAAAACCCTATCTTTTAGTTTCACACTATCTCTCACTTCCCTTGTTGACCAAGATTGTTTAATTACACAACTCGAGCTCTTGCCCTTTAGGGGAATGTACAGGACTTGTATTCTACCAAATATTTCTTTGAAAACCTCCCAATGTTCATCTGTAGTTTTATCCGTTAATAGTTCTGCCCAGTCTATTGTGGTCAATTTCTACCTCATCCCTCCAAAGTCCGCCTTACCTAAATTTAACACCTTGGTTCGTGACTCACCCTTCTCCCTCTCAAACCTAATATCGAATTCAATCATCTTATGGTCACTGTTAGCTCGGTGTTCCCTTAGCATCAGATTGTTGGCTCATTACTCATCACTAAATCTAATATGGCTTATTCTCTTGTTCAAGACACAATGCTCCAGAAAACTGTCCCAAATACACTCAAGAAATTCGCTGCCTTTGAAATTCTGCTTCTCCCAGTCTGTGTGAAAATGAAAGTCTCCCATTATAACCACACTGTTTTTGCAACAAGCTTCTCTGATCTCTGTGTTCATCCCTCTACTTTATCACAGGGGGTCAATAAACAACTCCCACCAAAGTCTTGCATCCTTTATCTATTCCTCAATTCTACCCAGAGAGTTTCTACTGCCTGCTCACCCTGACTGATATCCCCACTTTCTAATACTGTAATAGTGTCCTTTATCAACATTGCTACTCCTCCTCTTCCAATTTCCCTGTCCTTTCTAAAGACCTTATAACCTGGAATATTTATCTCCCAGTCATGTGCAGTTTGTAGCCAGGTCTCAGTGATGGTCACTACATCATACCCTTTAAGCTGAATTTGTGTTTCTAATTCCCTTGTTTTATTCCTTGTGCTATGTGCATTAGTGTATAGAACTCTTATTTGGGTAACAGATCCTGCCTTGCCCTTTTGCTCTGATGCTGTTTTTCTCACACTTTTTAACTTGTGAGAAAGAGATTTTCATCATTTCTGTTGTATTTTGATCCGTTATTTTGTTATTATTTCCTATATTTTTTTCTGAACCTGAAGTATTTATATTACCTTTAATACGATTGATGACCTGGACTTCAGTCTCATCCCTTTTTCTTATCTTTAGGTTAGTTTCACTTTTATTTTTATTTCTGCCTGATCCCTCCCTCTCCCCCCTCTTTATTGGTTTAAAGTACTTTCTACAGCCCTATTTATCCTTTCTGCTAGGACCTTGGTCCCAGCCTGCTTCAGATGCAGCCCTTCCTGTCCCAGTACTGGTGCCAATGTCCCATGAAATGGAACCCCCCTTTCCCACATCAATCCTTGTGGGAAAGAAGGATGTTTTGCAGTTTATAAGATAACAATAAACATAAGTTGCAAATGGACTTCGACTACCACAGACAGGCCAGTATAAGGAGACCATGTGCTGCTGTCAGGTGTTGTACAAGCGTCTTGTTTCGTGAGTTAAAGACTTTACAAATTGCTGCTCAAGATCCAATTCGGGCACAGTGCTTTTCAGCTACCTTTCCTGTATGGTGGGTGGAGGGAAGAATATATTTACACTCAACGCACTGCTGGACCTCTGGGTTAAGGTTTCTCCCCCAGGGATGAACTTGACTTGTTTTCATTGGCCTGCAGCATGTTTGCCCCCCACTATGAGACTGAGATTCCTTGATGAGACCTGGACCTGTCAGTCAGCCTCCTTCCATTGCACCATTCTTATCTCAGTCCTGTGACCTTTGACCAATGTTAGATATTTTAAGGACACTTTTGCCCCCAACTCATAGGCAGAAGTTGGCCTCAGGACCATCTACGATGCCCTGACAAAAGGGGTTATTTTGTACCTCCTCTACCACGAGCAGCACCTGCTCATTAGCATTAATTTGCATACATTAGGAGACCAGAATGCACCTTGTGGAGGTGAGAAACTTGAATAATTGTTACCAATTTCTGTTTGGGTGCCCAAACCCACCACCACTGGGCACCAAACACTGCTGCTCAGGAATTCCTGGGACAGGAAATAAGAGAACATTCCAGCACGTTCCTGAACTTAATGCCCGTCTGTCAATATATCCCCCCACTCCCCCTTATAGGTTTCAAAAGATTTGCAACCTATCTCTCTCCTATCTTAACCCAGAGAGTGGTTAGAATGTGGAACTCGCTACCACAAGGAGTAGTTGAGGCGAAGAGTATAGATACATTTAAGGGGAAGCTCGATAAACACATGGGGGAGAAAAGAGTAGAAGGATATGCTGATAGGGTTAGATGAAGTAGGGAGGGAGGAGGCTCATGTGGAGCATAAACACCGGCATAGACCTGTTGGGCCGAATGGCCTGTTTCTGTTCTGTACATTCTGTATATTTCTATATAATTCTCTGATGATGAATCTCACTCCTCCCATATTGCTGGTGTTGTTAGTGCTGTAATCTAACAATAGCAAAATGCTCTCCATAAAAACACACCAATATAATGCACATTATGCCTCCTTCACCATTTGCGATCCCTATCATGAAGCTCTTATCCTCTCTCTTAAAAGCCACCATTATAGTCCATACCCTGTATTTGTTTTCATTGCCCTCTCTTTTTGCTCAGGAAACTCACAGAGCTGCATTAGGAACATTAGGACCAGGAGAAGGCCATTCAGCCCCTCGAGCCTGTTCAGCCATTCAATTTGATCATGGCTGATCTGTACCTCAACTCCATTTACATGCTTTAGCTCGATATCCCTTATACCCTTACCCAACAAAAATCTATCCATCTCAGCGTTAGAAATCTTCCGAGCAGCTCTTTATACACCATGTACCTGGTTAGTGGTCAACCGTTATAGCAAGTGATGTTAAACTGCAGACATGAGATCTGACTGTGCCACAGGGCCTGAGGTACAACAACAACAGAGAGAGAGAGACAGAGGAAGAGAGAGACAGAGAGAGGGAGAGAGGGAGGGAGAGAGGGAGGAAGAGAGACAGAGAGGGAGAGACAGAGACAGAGACAGAGGAAGAGAGAGGGAGGAAGACAGACAGAGAGAGAAAGAGAGAGAGAGAGAGACCTGCTTCACCTCATGGGCTAGGAATGACTTTAAAACGCACAGCAGCTCAGAGCCTAAAATCCATCCGGTGCATCTTCCAGAATCATAGAATCACACAGAACAGATGGAGGCCATTCAGCCCATGTCGGCAACAACCCAAGAGAAAGCTTGCAACCCCCCAAAAAAGTCAATCAGCTCGTCTATCAGAGCCAGTGCAATGTAAGATCATTGGTATTTTGTAACTTACTCCAATGAGTTTGCATCTGTCAGATTGATATAAAAAAAAGAAGGGGCTGTTCTCAGGATCCACTCCACAGCCGTGCGAGACACTCAAACTGATACCTACGTTGATTTCTGCTCCTGCGATGCGGGATCATCGACCGATGGAGAAAACATGATTCATTTTAGTAAGTGGCAAACGGGCCCCTTAAAGTTCAGGGCTGCAGACAGCTGGTCGAGTCTCTAGCTTGTGACATACTTTCCAACATCAGAGGAAACCACAAGCTTATCTTTGCCTAACCGTTCAACGGCACAGGAAGTGTCAGCTGTCCCACTCCCCTGCCCCAGCAACACAGTATACACACTACACGCTCCGTCCCAGTAAGGCTGGGGGGACAAGCACTCCTTCCCGCTGTTTATTGGACCTACTGGAGAAATTTTTACTCTCTTATTTCTTACCACTTTTCTTACCTTCCCCCCTGCTCTCCGAACTCTTGCTGGGGTACAATTCCGGCACCGACTGCCCTCTGCACCTCTGCCGACGTGTGTGAGCCTAGACCATGACCATCAGTGGGCCATTCCTCCACAGTGTGCATCACTGTCAGCAGGCCATTCCTCCACGGTGTGCATCACTGTCAGCAGGCTATTCCTCCACGGTGTGCATCGCTGTCAGCAGGCCATTCCTCCACGGTGTGCATCACTATCAGCAGGCCGTTCTTCCACGGTGTGCATCACTGTCAGCAGGCCGTTCCTCCATGGTGTGCATCACTGTCAGCAGGCCATTCCTGCACGGTGTGCATCACTGTCAGCAGGCCATTCCTGCACGGTGTGCATCACTGTCAGCAGGCCATTCCTCCACGGTGTGCATCACTATCAGCAGGCCGTTCTTCCACGGTGTGCATCACTGTCAGCAGGCCGTTCCTCCACGGTGTGCATCACTGTCAGCAGGCCATTCCTGCACGGTGTGCATCACAGTCAGCAGGCCATTCCTCCACGGTGTGCATCACTGTCAGCAGGCCATTCCTGCACGGTGTGCATCGCTATCAGCAGACCATTCCTCCACGGTGTGCATCGCTGTCAGCAGACCATTCCTCCACGTTGTGCATCGCTGTCAGCAGGCCATTCTTCCACGTTGTGCATCGCTGTCAGCAGGCCATTCCTCCACGGTGTGCATCACTGTCAGCAGGCTATTCCTCCACGGTGTGCATCGCTGTCAGCAGGCCATTCCTCCACGGTGTGCATCACTGTCAGCAGGCCATTCCTCCACGGTGTGCATCACTATCAGCAGGCCGTTCTTCCACGGTGTGCATCACTGTCAGCAGGCCGTTCCTCCACGGTGTGCATCACTGTCAGCAGGCCATTCCTGCACGGTGTGCATCACTGTCAGCAGGCCATTCCTGCACGGTGTGCATCACTGTCAGCAGGCCATTCCTCCACGGTGTGCATCACTATCAGCAGGCCGTTCTTCCACGGTGTGCATCACTGTCAGCAGGCCGTTCCTCCACGGTGTGCATCACAGTCAGCAGGCCATTCCTCCACGGTGTGCATCACTGTCAGCAGGCCATTCCTGCACGGTGTGCATCACAGTCAGCAGGCCATTCCTCCACGGTGTGCATCACTGTCAGCAGGCCATTCCTGCACGGTGTGCATCGCTATCAGCAGACCATTCCTCCACGGTGTGCATCGCTGTCAGCAGACCATTCCTCCACGTTGTGCATCGCTGTCAGCAGGCCATTCTTCCACGTTGTGCATCGCTGTCAGCAGGCCATTCCTCCACGGTGTGCATCACTGTCAGCAGGCTATTCCTCCACGGTGTGCATCGCTGTCAGCAGGCCATTCCTCCACAGTGTGCATCACTGTCAGCAGGCCATTCCTGCACGGTGTGCATCACTGTCAGCAGGCCATTCCTCCACAGTGTGCATCACTATCAGCAGACCATTCCTCCACGGTGTGCATCGCTGTCAGCAGACCATTCCTCCACGGTGTGCATCACTATCAGCAGACCATTCCTCCACGGTGTGCATCGCTATCAGCAGACCATTCCTCCACGGTGTGCATTGCTGTCAGCAGGCTATTCCACCATGGTGTGCATCACTGTCAGCAGGCCATTCCTGCACAGCGTGCATCGCTGTCAGCAGGCCATTCCTCCACGGTGTGCATCACTATCAGCAGGCCGTTCTTCCACGGTGTGCATCACTGTCAGCAGGCCGTTCCTCCACGGTGTGCATCACAGTCAGCAGGCCATTCCTCCACGGTGTGCATCACTGTCAGCAGGCCATTCCTGCACAGTGTACATTGCTGTCAGCAGGCCATTCCTCCACAGTGTGCATCACTTTCAGCAGGCCATTACTCCACGGTGTGCATCACTGTCAGCAGGCAATTCCTCCATAGTGTGCATCACTGTCTGCAGGCCATTCCTCCACGGTGTGCATTGTTGTCAGTGGGCCATTCCACCATGGTCTGAATCGCTGTAAGTGGGCCTTTCCACCATGGTGTGAATTGCTGTCAGCAGGCCATTCAAACGCAGTGTGAACAAAGCCTGTCTTCACCCAATGTCCCCCAGGGGCCACTTGATAGTGATCAGGGGCATGAACCTGGGCTCATTGTTTTCTCCTCCTTTTGCCCAGTGATATTGAAGCCAGTTGTAGTACCCACAACTGCTGCCCAGGTGAGAGCAGCTAACTTAGCACAGACCAGGAATTGGATCAGGGGCTTTAACCACCACAGCTCAGTACTGAATCAAGCTAAATCCTTAGTGCTCTGTGATTCCTGAGAACTTTGTCCTGCTCATAGTGTCTTTCCAAACAATATTCTGCATTGTAATTGCATTGGGACCAAATATATAGTATACCAAAAATAGGTGTACTAAATCCAATACCTGATGTACCAATCCCAATACCCGATATACCAATCCCAAAACCAAATATACCAATCCCAATACCCGATGTATCAATCCCAATACCTGATATACCAATCCCAATACCCGATATACCAATCCCAATACCCGATGTACCAATCCCAATACCCGATGTATCAATCCCAATACCCGATATACCAATCCCAATACCCGATGTACCAATCCCAATACCCGATGTACCAATCCCAATTACCGATATACCAATCCCAATACCGGATGTACCAATCCCAATACACGATGTACCAATCCCAATACCCGATGTACCAATCCCAATGCCCGATATACCAATCCCAATACCCGATATACCAATCCCAATACCCGATGTACCAATCCCAATACCCGATATACCAATCCCAATACCGGATGTACCAATCCCAATACCCGATATACCAATCCCAATACCCGATGTACCAATCCCAATACCCGATGTACCAATCCCAATACCCGATATACCAATCCCAATACCGGATGTACCAATCCCAATACCCGATGTACCAATCCCAATACCCGATATACCAATCCCAATACCGGATGTACCAATCCCAATACCGGATGTACCAATCCCAATACCCGATGTACCAATCCCAATACCCGATGTACCAATCCCAATTACCGATATACCAATCCCAATACCGGATGTACCAATCCCAATACCCGATATACCAATCCCAATACCCGATATACCAATCCCAATACCCGATATACCAATCCCAATACCCGATGTATCAATCCCAATACCCGATGTACCAATCCCAATACCCAATATACCAATCCCAATACCCGATATACCAATCCCAATACCGGATGTACCAATCCCAATACCCGATATACCAATCCCAATACCAAATATACCAATCCCAATACCCGATGTACCAATCCCAATACCCGGTGTATCAATCCCAATACCCGATGTATCAATGCCAATACCCGATGTACCAATCCCAATACCCGATGTATCAATCCCAATACCCGATATACCAATCCCAATACCCGATGTACCAATCCCAATACCCGATGTACCAATCCCAATTACCGATATACCAATCCCAATACCGGATGTACCAATCCCAATACCCGATGTATCAATCCCAATACCCGATGTACCAATCCCAATACCCGATATACCAATCCCAATACCCGATATACCAATCCCAATACCGGATGTACCAATCCCAATACCCGATATACCAATCCCAATACCAAATATACCAATCCCAATACCCGATGTACCAATCCCAATACCCGATATACCAATCCCAATACCCGATGTACCAATCCCAATACCCGATGTATCAATCCCAATACCCGATGTATCAATCCCAATACCCGATGTACCAATCCCAATACCCGATGTACCAATCCCAATACCCGATATACCAATCCCAATACCAAATATACCAATCCCAATACCCGATGTACCAATCCCAATACCCGATGTATCAATCCCAATACCCGATATACCAATCCCAATACCCGATATACCAATCCCAATACCCGGTGTATCAATCCCAATACCCGATGTATCAATCCCAATACCCGATGTATCAATCCCAATACCCGATGTATCAATCCCAATACCCGATATACCAATCCCAATACCCGGTGTATCAATCCCAATACCCGATGTATCAATCCCAATACCCGATGTACCAATCCCAATACCCGATATACCAATCCCAATACCGGATGTACCAATCCCAATACCCGATATACCAATCCCAATACCAAATATACCAATCCCAATACCAAATATACCAATCCCAATACCCGATATACCAATCCCAATACCCGATGTACCAATCCCAATACCCGATGTATCAATCCCAATACCCGATGTATCAATCCCAATACCCGATGTACCAATCCCAATACCCGATGTACCAATCCCAATACCCGATATACCAATCCCAATACCAAATATACCAATCCCAATACCCGATGTACCAATCCCAATACCCGATGTATCAATCCCAATACCCGATATACCAATCCCAATACCCGATATACCAATCCCAATACCCGGTGTATCAATCCCAATACCCGATGTATCAATCCCAATACCCGATATACCAATCCCAATACCCGGTGTATCAATCCCAATACCCGATGTACCAATCCCAATACCCGATATATCAATCCCAATACCCGATATACCAATCCCAATACCCGATATACCAATCCCAATACCCGGTGTATCAATCCCAATACCCGATGTACCAATCCCAATACCCGATATATCAATCCCAATACCCGATGTACCAATCCCAATACCCGATGTATCAATCCCAATACCCGATATACCAATCCCAATACCCGATGTATCAATCCCAATACCCGATATACCAATCCCAATACCCGATATACCAATCCCAATACCCGATATACCAATCCCAATACCCGGTGTATCAATCCCAATACCCGATGTATCAATCCCAATACCCGATATACCAATCCCAATACCCGGTGTATCAATCCCAATACCCGATGTACCAATCCCAATACCCGATATATCAATCCCAATACCCGATATACCAATCCCAATACCCGATATACCAATCCCAATACCCGGTGTATCAATCCCAATACCCGATGTACCAATCCCAATACCCGATATATCAATCCCAATACCCGATATACCAATCCCAATACCCGATATACCAATCCCAATACCCGGTGTATCAATCCCAATACCCGATGTACCAATCCCAATACCCGATGTACCAATCCCAATACCCGATATACCAATCCCAATACCCGATATACCAATCCCAATACCCGGTGTATCAATCCCAATACCCGATGTACCAATCCCAATACCCGATATACCAATCCCAATACCCGATGTACAAATCCCAATTACCGATATACCAATCCCAATACCCACTATACCAATCCCAATACCCGATGTACCAATCCCAATAACTGTTGTACCAGGTTCTTTTTTCTAAACAAAACCTATCAGTTTAACATTGTTTTTTACAGTATTGTAAAAATAATTATTCTGAAATTGAGAAATGAAGGATTATTAGGGCTGCGGATAAGGCTTTAAACTTGTAAGAAGGGGAGGGGGTTGGTAGAAATAACAGAACACTAAAAATAAAAGAAACAGGAGATAGAGTAAAGGTCAGACCAAGATAAGGAATAAAAATGACAAACGGTCAGGGAACAAATACAGTTACAGAACATAAGTATAAAAAGACTGTTAAAAATAAAGTGAGAGGAGTGACTAATAAAAATGAATTAAATTGCCTGTACAGCAATGTGCACAAGATCCAAAACATGATGGGGGACTGGAGGCAATAATTCGTAGAGAGGAACCAGGAATAGTAGGTATAACTGAAACATGGATAAATAAAGAACAGGACTGGCACTTAAATATTGCTGGTCATAACATATTTAGAAAGAATGTGGTAGAGTAGCTGTACTGATTATAGATAACATAATGGCAGAAAAAAAGAGACATAACTAACAGAAAGATAGAAACAGAATCCATTGAGATAAAAGATAAGGGATCGATCACACTAATAGGGGTATACTGCAGTCCACCTAATAGTGGACGGGAGGTGGAGGAAGAAATATGTGAACAAATCTATAAAATGAGTAAAATATGTAGAATAATACTCATGGGAGATTTCAACTACCCACAAATAAACTGGCAAGAAGAGGTAGGGAAAGAGGAAAAGGGAATGGAGTTTTTACAGTGTGAACATGATTCCTTTCTTACCCAGTCTGTGAGAAGCCCAACAAGAGAGGAAGCACTGCTGGATCTAGTAACGGGAAATAAACCAGAGCAGATAAGAGAAGTAAGCATAGGGGAACATCTAGGCAATAGCGATCATAACAAAGGTTTAAAGTAAAGATTGAGAAAGACATAAGTAAGATAAAGACCAAAGGAATAGACTGGAAAAAAGCTAATTTTGAGGGAATGAGAATGGAACTGGGGAAAATAAACTGGAAAATAATATTGGCAAACAAAGAGATAGAACAGCAGTGGGAAATATTTAAAACTGTGATCAATAGAGTTCAGGAGCAATATATTCCACTAAAAACAAGAACAAACTAGCCAATAATGAAAGCACCAGGGATGAATAATGACATAAAGGCAAAATTGAAACAATAAAAAAAAGGCATACTCTAAATACATAGACTACAAAGGAGAGGATGACGAAAGGGAATGCAAAGAGGTTAGGAAAGAAGTCAAAAAAACAAATAGAAAAGCAAAGAGAAACTACGAAATTAAATTATCAAGGAATATAAGAAGAAATAGTAAAGTATTCTACAGACACATAAATAACAAAAGAAAAATCAGGATAGGGATAGGGCCATGAAGGGATACACATGATAAACTCACAGGTAATGACAGTGAAATGGCAGAAATACTGAATAATTACTTTGCCTCAGTATTTACCAGGGAAACTAATAAAGTGGATATGATAGAAAAAAAGATCAAAAAAGATATAAAGATAAACTAATCAAACTTAGAGAGGAAAAGACCCTTGGTCCGGATGGATTGCATCCACTCATATTAAAAGAAGTTAGGGAAGAGACAGCAGATGTACTATTACATATATATAAAAATTCATTGGGAAAAGGAATGGTGCCAGAGGACTGGCGGACAGCTAATGTTATTCCTATATTTAATAAGGGAGATAGAACCAGTCCAGGGAACTATAGACCAGTTAGCTTAATGTCGGTGGCAGGAAAAATAATGGAATCCTTACTGAAAGACGTAATACAAAGACATCTAGAAACCGAAAATATAATAGAATAGTCAGCACGGATTTCAAATGGGAAGGTCATGCTTGACCAACCTTATTGAATTCTTTGAAGAAGTAACAGAAAGAGTAGACAAGGGTAATGTAGTAGATGTAATATATTTGGATTTTCAAAAGGCCTTTGATAATGTACCGCATTATAGACTCATGACTGAGGTCAGAGCATGTGGAGTCAGGGGACAAGTGGCAGAATGGATAGCAAGCTGGCTATAAAACAGAAAACAGAGAGTAAGGGTTAAGGGTAGCTACTCAGACTGGCAAAAGGTGGGAAGTGGTGTTCCACAGGGATCGGTACTGGGACCACTTTGTTCACAATTCAAATAAACGATTTGGACTCAGGAATTGAAAGTGCAATTTCAAAATTTGCGGGCAACTCCAAATTGGGGGGTGTAGTTAATACCGAGGAGGACTGCGACAAAATACAGGAAGACATTAATAAGCCAGAATGGGCGTGTAATTGTCAAATGAATTTCAATATACATATCTGTGAGGTGTTACATTTTGGTACGAAAAATAAGGAGGCCACATATTCTTTGGAAAATAAGAGTCTAAATGGGATAGAGCAGCAAAGGGATCTGGGGATACAGATACACAAATCACTAAAAGTAGCAACGCAGATTAATAAGGCCAAAAAAAAGCAAACAAAACTGGGGTCCATTTCTAGAGGGATAGAATTGAAAAGCAGAGAAATTATGTTAAACTTGTATAGAAACTTGGTTCGACCATACTTGGGGGCCGATTTTTGGATGGCGGAGCGGGTGCGTTGGCAGAAACCCGGAGTGGGTTCGGAGCCCGGCTCCAACCTGCTGACTTCCAGGTTCCCCAGTGACACGTTTGGGTGCGCGCACAGCTCCCGAATGCGGGACTCCCACCAGCAATTAAAGCCAGCGGGATGCTGCTTTAGATAGTTAGTCAGATAGTTGAGGTACTTGACAGACCTCTGACAGACCTCTGAGTGGAGATTTTGGCAGGGTGCAATTTTGAAGGATCTTCAGTGTGTTTCCTGTGCTGTGGGAAACACTCCCTGTTGGAGCAGACGTGTTTCAGCCAGCAGCCAGTGGGAGATGCAAAGGATTATTTGACAGGTGGGGAGAAAACCTCATTTATTGCAGCAGGGCACTCTGTCACTTCAGACAAAGTTTTGGCTGCAAGACCTTTGTCTTTTCACTCAAAATTCTTAATTTATATCCCAAAACTCTGCCGTGCAAACACATTTACCTACTTTGCGGACCCCCTCAAACTCTCACCGTCAGGAGAGGGGGCACCATGGCTGCGTTCATCACTTCATCCGAGGACGAGCAACATCACCAGCCTCGCCAGGCACGCCGTCCACCTCCGCCACGTGGAGCTCCACAACACAGGGCTGCGCCACAGGCACCTGCACAAGAGCACAGAGGGCAACAGAGAGAGCGACGTCGCAGGAGGCACTACCCTCGCAACAGGGTCTACAGACCGAGGCTCAGCTTCCTGGACCTCTCTGAGGAGCAGTGCATACGGAGGCTCAGAGTCAGTCGCCAGGTAGTCGCAGACATCTGCAGCCTCCTTCATGCCGAGCTGTTCCCGGCTGGCCCGTTCAGCATCTCCTTACCTGTCGCTGTCAAAGTCAGCACTGCCCTCAACTTCTTCACCTCCGGATTGTTCCAGGGTGCCACCGGGGACATCGCCGGAGTCTCTCAGTCGTCTGCACACAAGTGCATAAGGCAGGTCACCGATGGCTTGTTTTGCCTCACACTACATCAACTTCCCCATGGATGACCTCAGCCAGACGGAGAGGGCAGTGGGATTCCACTCTGTGGCTGGCTTCCCACGGGTACAGGGTGTAATCGATTGCACCCATATAGCAATACGAGCACCTCCACACGAGCCAAGACTGTTCATCAACAGGAAGGGCTATCACTCCATCAACACTCAGCTCATCTGTGACCACCACAAGAGAATCCTTCACGTGTGCGCCAGATACGCTGGCAGCTGCCACGATTCCTTCAAATTCCGGGAGTCCAACATCCCGCCCCTCTTCCACGCACTGAACACCCACAAGGGCTGGCTCCTCGGGGACAAGGGATACCCCCTGCACACGTAGCTCATGACACCTCTGAGGAACCAAACCACCGAGCAACAGCATCGATATAACGACAGCCACATTGCTACCAGGTCTACAATTGAGCATGCAATAGGGCTGCTCAAGATGCACTTCAGGTGCTTTGATCATTCTGGGGGAGCGCTTCAATACGCACCAGACAGAGTGGGACGCACTATAATCGTGTGTTGTCCCCTGGAGAGGAGGCAGCATTGGGTACTGGTTGAGAGGGGGGCAATGGGTGAGATGTGGGAGCGCTTTGAGTGGCGTCCCCACTTCCATGTCCCCTTTCACCATCTTCCCTCCCCTGGGCCAGGCCCACACCACTCCTACCACTCTGCTGGATGACAGTTTAGAGGACATATGTGAAGCCTTGTAAGGCCAGTGCCAGAGTATCTGCCTGCCTGTTTAAGGCAGCAGAATGTTGCTCACCCTGAGTCCGAAGGGCCGTTGACAGGGCCTCAATGGACTTATTTGTGAGCCGTGCTTGAAGCTCCATGGAGGCTAGCCTTCTCTCCATCGCAGATATTCCCACACTTACCCGCGACACTATCTCAGAGATTCCCTCATGTCCCTGTGACAATATCTCAGAGATGCCCTCCCTTACCTGTGCCACCATTCCCTTCATGCAGGAGTTGGACTCCTCCGTCCTCTGCGCGATTTTGGAGAGTGCCCATGGCACCTGTTCCAGCATCTCGCAAATGTGCTGCTGCCCCTCGATCATTCTCCTTTTCATGGATGGGCCCCAGGTTTCAGCATCTGTGTCCAGCTGAGCAGAGCCTGGAGAGGAGTGCTCCCACCGACACGGACTCTCCACAGCTGCCTCTGCCACCAGTGTCTGCTCGCGCTCACATGTGTGTGGTGACTCACCATGTGCGACGCCAACCCACCGAGGTGTGTGTATCTGCACTGGTGGATTGCTTGCTCAGATATGACATCACCCTCCACCGTCACAGCGGTCGCTGAAGGCCCTGTAAGAGAACGGAAGGCAATATTAAGCATAATGACAGATGTTGAGTTGCTGAAGATGGCTATTGCGTGTGCTGAATTTTAAAGTTCTGTCACCAGCCGTTTGTTGGGTGGCAGTCTCGGCATCCCCGACGGACAGGCACTCGAGGGTGCAGATCAGTTCCAGAGCCTCCTGCTCTGCGTCTGTGAGGATGACTAGATGTTGTGGCCTTCCTCCGGTCCTCGCCCTCTCCCGTGCATTCTGGGCTCTCTTCTCATATAAGGGGAGAAAGTAGAGAGGTGTGAGTGAGTGATGGTGATGTGGCCAACCGCTGAATGCATTGGTTCGGTGTGGCTGACCGTGAAAGAGATGCATCAGAGGATGAGACAGAGCCATGACATTGTATGAGGATTGGGTTGAGTGGTAGTGGTGGGATGAGTACTGTGGAGGTGAGCAAGTGGTGAGTAAGTGCACGGTAAGTTGAGGATGAGGTTTGAGTGGGTGTGAGGAGTGATGTGATAGAATAGTGTGGGCAGTGCAGAATGAGTTGTGGGGTGGGGGCGGTGATGTGGAAGACGGAGTGTCGGAGAATGAGTAAGTGTGCTCACTTTGACTGACCTAGTTAGGTCATTGAAGCACTTTCTGCACTGGATCCAGGTGTGGGAGATGTTGCTGCTGCTGGTGACCTCCTCTGCCACCTTGAGCCAGGCCTTCTTGGTGGCAGAGGCAGGCACTTCCTCCCGTCCACCAGGAAAAATACATCCCTCCTCCTCCTCACCCCATCCAGTAGCACCTGGAGTGAGGCATCACTGAATCTAGGAGCAGCCTTTCCCCTGGGCTGCTCCATTGTGTAATTTTGGGTGTTTGCTCCAGGAGCAGCATTGGAGTACTGCCCCTTTAAATAGAGCTCCTCCAGCCTGTGATGCGGGTCCGCAGTCCGCCCGCTGCGCAGGTTTCCGACGGGAAACCCGGAAGCCACGTTAAGTGGCTTCAATTTACCCACGATTGCGTGGGGAACGGACGGATTTTACTGGGCGGGTTACCCACGCCCCCCCCGATATACCTATCAGGAAAGGCTGAACAGGCTCGGGCTCTTTTTTTCTGGAAAAGAGAAGACTGAGGGGTGACCTCAGATAGAGGTCTTTAAAATTATGAAGGTGTTTGATGGGATAGACATACAGAAGGTGTTTCCACTTGTGGGGGAGACCAGAACTAGGGGCCATAAATAAAAGATAGTCACTAATAAATCCAATAAGGAATTCAGAAGAAACTTCTTTATCCAACTAGTGGTAAGAATGTGGAAGTTGCTACCACAAGGAGTAGTTGAGGTGACTAGCATAGATGCATTTAAGCGGAAGTGAGATAAACACATGAGGGAGAAAGGAACGTAAGACAAATAGGAGCAGGAATAGGCCATACGGCCCCTCAAAGTTCTCACCTAGCTTTGTATCGTCAGCAAACTTGGATATATTACACTCAGTCCCTTCATCTAAGTCATTGATGTATATTGTAAACAACTAAGACCCAAGCATTGATCCTCACGGCACCTCACTAGTTACAACCTGCCAACCCAAAAATGACCAGTTTATTCCTACTTTCTGTTTTCTGTCCATTAACCAATCCTCAATCCATGCTAATATATTACCCCCAATCCCATGAGCCCTAATCTTGTGGAACAACCTCTTGTGTGGCACCTTATTGAATGCGGTTTGAAAATCCAAATATACTACATCCACTGGGTCCCCCTTATCTACCCTGCTAGTTACATCCTCAAAAAATTCTATTAAATTTGTCAAACATGATTTCCCTTTCATAAAATCGTGTTGACACTGCCTGATCATATTATGATTTTCTAAGTGCCCTGTTACTACATCCTTAATAGTAGATTCTAGCATTTAACCTACTGATGTCAAGTCTATAGTTCATTGTTTTCTCTTTCCCCCCCTTCTTGAATAGCGGGGTTACATTTGCTACCTTCCAATCCACGGAGACCATTCTAGAATCTAAGGAATTCTGGAAGATCAAAACCAATGCATCCACTATCTCAGTAGCCATGTCTTTTAAAACCCTAGGATGTAGGCCATCAGGTCCAGGGGATTTGTCAGTTCTTATTCCCATTAATTTCTCCAGTACTTTTTCTTTACTAATCTTAATTGCTTTAAGTTCCTCACTCTCATTAGACCCTTGGTTCCCCACTATTTCTGGTATGTTTTTTGTGTCCTCTACTGTGAAGACAGCTACAAAATATTTGTTTAACGTCTCTGCCATTTCCTTATTCCCCATTATAATTTCTCCTGTCTCTGCCTCTAAGGGACCCATGTTTACTTTCGTTAATGTCTTCCTCAGTCTTACTACTCTTTTTGGAAACATTGTAAGCCTCTTTTAATCTAATACTATCCTTAACTTCCCTAGTTAGCCATGGTTGGATCACTTTTCCCATGAAGTTTTTATTCCTCAATGGAATGTATATTCATTGAGAATTATGAATTATTTCTTTAAATGTTCACCATTACTTATCTACGTCATATCTTCTAATCTAATTTCCCAATCTACCTTAGCCAACTTGCTTCTCATACCTGATGAAAAGTGATTCATCCGTGGCTAACTAAAGAAGTTAAGGATAGTATTAGATTAAAAGAGGCCTATAATTTTGCGAAGAAGAGTAGTAAGCCTGAGGATTGGGAGAGTTTTAGAAGCCAACAAAGGATGACCAAAAAATTGATAAATAGGGAGAAAATAGATCATGGAAGTAAACTAACAAGAAATATAAAAATGGATTCTAAGAGCTTCTACAAGTATGTAAAAAGGAAGAAAGTAGCAAAAGTAAACATTGGTCCCTTAGAGGTTGAGACAGGAGAAATTATAATGGGGAATCAGGAAATGGCAGAGACGTTAAACAAATATTTTGTATCCGTCTGCACAGTAGAAGACACAAAAAGCAGATCAGAAATAGTGGGGCTAATGAGAGTGAGGAACTCAAAGTAATTAATATCAGTAGAGAAAAAGTACTGGAGAAACTAATGGGACTAAAAGCTGATAAATCCCCTGGACCTGATGGCCTACATCCCATGGGTTCTAAAAGAGATGGCTGCAGAGATAGTGGATGCATTGGTTATGATCTTCCAAAATTTCCTAGATTCTAGAGCGGTCCCAGCAGATTGGAGGGTAGCAAATGTAACCCCGCTATTCAAGAAAGGAGAGAAAACAGTTAGCCTGACATCAGTCATTGGGAAAATGCTGGAATCCATTATTAAGGAAGTGGTAACAGGGCACTTAGAAAATCATAATATGATTAGGCAGAGTCAACATGGTTTTATGAAAGGGATATCGTGTTTGAGTTTTTTTGAGGATGTAACTAGCAGGGTAGATAAAGGGGAACCAGTGGATGTCGTATATACCCCATAAGGGCTCATGGGGTTGGGATAATATATTAGCATCGATGCCACAAGGATCCGTGCTTGGGCCTCAACTATTTACAATCTATATTAATAACTTAGGTGAAGGGACGGAGTGTGATGTATCCAGGTTTGCTTACAATACAAAGCTAGGTGGGAAAGTAATCTGTGAGAAGGACACAAAGAGTTTGTAAAGAGATATAGACAGGTTAGGTGAGTGGGCAAGAAGGTGGCAGATGGAGTATAATGTGAGGTTTTTCCACTTTGGTAGGAAGAACAGAAAACCAGAATATTTTTTAAATGGTGAGGAACTATTAAATGTTGATGTTCAGAGAGATTTGGGTGTCCTCGTACAAGAAACACAAAAAGGTAGCATGCAGGTGCAGCAATTAGAAAGGCAAAATGGCATGTTGGCCTTTATTGCAAGGAGGTTGGAGTACAAGAGTAAGGAAGTTTTACTACAATTGTACAGGGCTTTGGTGAGACCTCACCTGGAGTACTGTGTACAGTTTTGGTCTCTTTATCTAAGGAAGGGTATACTTGCCTTAAGAGGCGGTGCAACAAAGGTTCACTAGATTGATTCCTGGGGTGAGAGAGTTGTCCTATGAGGAAAGATGGAGTACAATAGACCTATGCTGTCCGGAGTTTAGAAGAATGAGAGGTGATCTCATAGAAACATGTAACATTGTAGGAGGGCTTGACAGGGTAGATGCTGAGAGGCTGTTTCCCCTGACTGGAGAGTCTAGAATTAGGGGACATAGTCTCAGGATAAGGGATCAGACATTTAGGACTGAGATGAGAAGGAATTTCTTCACTCAGAGGGTTGTGAATCTTTTGAATTCTCTATTCCAGAGGGCTGTGGATGCTGAGTCATTGAATATGTTCAAGGCTGAGATCAACAGACTTTTGGACTCTAGGGGAATTAAGGGATATGGGGATCGGGCAGGAAAGTGGAGTTGAGGTTGAAGATCAGCCATGATATTATTGAATGGCCACAACAGGCTTGAGGGTCCATATGGCCTACTCCTGCTCCTATTTCTTATGTTTCTACCTATGTAATTGGCTTTGTTTAAATTTAAAACCCTAGTTTCGGACTTAACTACATCACTCTCAAACGCAATATGAAATTCTATCATATTATGATCACTCCTCCCCAGAGGATCCTTAACTGTAAGATTACGAATTAACCCTGTCTCATTACACAATACTAGATCTAAAATAGCCTGTTCCCTGGTTGGTTCCATGACGTATTGTTCTAGAAAACTATCTCAAATACATTCCATGAACTCGTCCTCCAAACTACTTTTACCAATTTGATTTGCCCAGTCTGTATGAAGATTAAAGTCCCCCACAATTGTTGCATTACCCTTGTTATATGTTCCTCTAATTTCCTTATTTATACTCTGTCCAACACTATAACTGCTGTTAGGGGGCCTATAAACTACTCCCAACAGTGTTTTCTGCCCCTTGTTATTTCTTAGCTCCACCCAGACTGATTCTACATCCTGATTTTTTGAGCCAAGATTCTTTCTCACTACTGTCTTTATCTCATCCTTTATTATCAGGGCTACCCCCCCCCCCCCACCCCTTTTCCATTCTGCCTGTCTTTTCTAAAAGTCATGTACCCTGAAATATTTAGTTCCCAACCTTGGTCACCCAGCAACCACGACTCAGTAATGGCTACAAGATCAAACCCATTTCTCTATTTGTGCCATTAATTCATCTATTTTGTTACAAATGCTTTGTACATTCAGATGGAGCGCCTTTAATTTTAACTTTTTACTATTATTCCCTGGTGACCCTAGTCATTAATGCCCTATTACCTTTGTTAAACTCTCTGACCCTACCTCTTATTGGAGTTCAGGTGGGAAAGTGGAGTTGAGGGCGAAGATCAGCCATGATCTTATTGAATGGCGGAGCAGGCTCGAGGGGCAGTATGGTCTACTCCGGCTCCTATTTCTTTTTCTTCCTGACACACTTTGCTTGTTTTTACCCAAATCGCTACTCTGCTCCACAGCCTTAACTTTTCTCTTTAGACTTATAAATTTACCCTTACCTGAACCCTCCCCCACACAAGTTTAAAGCCCTATCTACCACCCAGTTATTCGATTCACCAGGACACTGGTTTAAGTGGAGCCCATCTCAATGGAACAGCTCCCTCTTTCCCCAGTACTGGTGCCAGTGTCCCGTGAATTGAAACCCCTGCTTCCCACACCACTCTTTCAGGCACGCATTTAACCATCTAATCTGTTTGTCCCTATGCTCAGGTGGTAATCCAGAGATTATCTTTGAGGTTTGGCTTTTTAATTTGGACCCCACCTCCTCAAACTCCATCAGCAGAACCTCATTCCTAGTTCGACCTGTCATTGGTTCCTACATGGACCACGACAATTGGATCCTCCCCTTCCTTCACCAAGTTCTTCTCCAGTTGTGAGATGTCCTTAACCTTGGCACCAGGCAGGCAACACAGCCTTCTGGACTCCCGGTCGCAGCTGCAGCGAACAGTATTGATCCCCCTAACTATACTATCCCCTAACATTACCACATTCCTTTTCACTCCCCCCACTTGAATGGCCTCCTGTACCACAGTGCTGTGGTCAGTTTGCCCATCCTCCCTGCAGTCCTTGTTCTCACCCACACAGGTAGCAAGTACCTCGTACCTGTTGGACAAGGTCAAAGGCTGAGGCTCCTCCACTACTGCATCTGAGGTCCCCTTACCTGCCTGACTCGCAGTCACATCCTCCTGTCCCTGACCAAATCTAAACCACTACCTAACCTAAGAGGTGTGACTGCCTCCTGGATCAAAATGTCCAGGTAACTCTCTCCCTCCCTGATGCATCGCAATGTCTGCACCTCAGACTTCAGCTCAACAACTCTGAGCCAAAGTTCCTCAAGTTGCAGCCATTTACTGCGGATAATAGAACGATATGCTGATAAGGTTAGATGAAGAGGGGTGAGAGGAGGCTCGTGTGGAGCATAAACACCGGTATAGACCAGTTGGGCTGAATGGCCAGTTTCTTTGCTGTACATTCTATGTAATATCACCAAATACTGGACTGACTTACCACATAGACTGGAGTTCAAAATCTGCAGAATTCTTGGGGTTTGACATAATTTCATATACGAATTTCCCCATAATAACGGGCAGAATCCTAAGTTCTTCTCAATAAATCGGCGTTCAAACATCAGTGGGGTGCGTTCTGCATGAGACGCCCTGAGGAAATTCACCCCCCGAGTGGCAGTGGGAGCCAGATTCAACAGGGCCTTGATTACAGGCAACAGGCATTTCAGTCGACTCAGCCTCGTTCCACTCACATTTTATTGCAACCTAGAATATCACACTCATAAATATCATACAATTCACACAATCATATTCTGCTGTCACCTGCCAGACCAGCAAGAGACAATCCCTCCGAGGCAGGGATCTGCTGTGCATGGGGTATGAAGGTAAGGGAGAGTTACAAGCTGTTCACTTTGATAATCACTGGATCAGCCTCTAACTGCCTCATCTTATCTGTCACATTGTGCTGTGACGAGCAGGCCATCCTCAACTTGATATTTAAATTAGCCCATCTGCTGAGACATGGATTGTTAATGGTCCTTTGTGGATTAGTAAGGGTTTTGAGGGGCAGTGGGGAGAAAGGCTTTCAGTGAACGTGCATTCAAAAGTGTGGGTCACAACAGGGTAAAAATTCTTCTGGGCCTGTTTATGGGCCCGGTCTCGGTGCTGTGTCCCGACCAAGAGGCCCAAAATTGGGCCTTGGGCCTCATCAAATGTG
Organism: Heptranchias perlo; assembly: GCF_035084215.1. Classification (NCBI taxonomy): domain Eukaryota; kingdom Metazoa; phylum Chordata; class Chondrichthyes; order Hexanchiformes; family Hexanchidae; genus Heptranchias; species Heptranchias perlo. The sequence continues at coordinate 44,399,109 of NC_090347.1, forward strand.
CGAGCTGCCCATGCAGTAAAGACAGGCGTCGGCAGCTAACTCCATGGGCAGCTCGCACATTTGAAGATGCTGATTGTGGGGCCTCTCGCCTTTCTGGCAGTGGCCCGAAGGTAAGTCGCAGGAGGGGAGGGGTGTGAGCACCATGATTGTGGAGTCGAGAGAGCACTCCCACTCCTGGCTCCACACATAGGTGTCCTTTTTAAATTTTGTGCAAAAATAAGCTTCCTTTTCATTGGCGGTCGCTGAAGAATCAACGGCTGCCTCACTCATCGCTGTCCGATATCTGTGAGGGGATCTGAAACAGGCGTCAGGTCCCTTAAAGATGTAAACAAGGGGCCTAACAAATAGCCCAACCCAATTCCGGGTCGGATGTTTTTCAGGCATCCTTGGGGCACAGGATGTTGGACCCCGAAATTGGGCCACGTTGCGCCCGGGTTTCGCCTGTAAAATTGGCACAAGAAGGTCCAATTTATACCCCACTAGTTTCTAACTGGGACATCATTAAATCCTTCAGGGTCCCGCCATGCTGCCTTTATATCCAGTGATGGCACCATGCCACCACAGCTCTGGTGCACTGGTGGAATCATCTGCCTATCTCCATAGCAGCACTGTTACTGTGCAAAGCCATTTAGCATCATTCACAGAAAATATCTGTATAAATAGTGAAATCAATATCCATCCACTGGGTAAGCAAGGAGCCTCTGCAGACCAGTATCAGAGAAATGGGTGTAGCTCAGGGACTCAACGCCTGCTTCACACGTGTGAGACCCAAGGTTGGATCTCAGGCATCTCCAAGTGGCTTTTGGACAGTAAATTATCGGGCAAGCAATTACAGTAGAGAGAACCAGCCATGGCACAATGGGCCAAATGGTCTACGTTGGTGCTGTAATGTGATTAACTGTGGGGAGGTTTTCCGGCTAACCAGGGCTTGGGGGCCACACCATCATAGAGACCTTGAAGCTAAATTATGCATCAGAAAGGACGTGGGAGACTCTTCATGGTGGACCCCACAGGGGTAGTTTCACCCACAGAAGGTGCATCTTGGGAATTCGGGCACGCACTGCCCAGAAATCAGTGAGTGGTGCATGACCCAATTTCCGATTTGCAGGGCCTGGGCGGGGCCTCAACTTTAATCCTTTATTGTCTCCGTGTTCGACAGTCTTAGCAGTGCAGAGCATTCAAGTGGTGGCCTGTCCTGGCCCAGAGGTCACACTCGCCCTGGCCAATCTGCAGCCAGACTCTGGCTTCTGCACCCAGCGCCCCCTGGAGACCCGTAGGGGGCTGGACTACTGGACACAGGGTCCCCTGGAGAGAGATCCACAGCAAATAGACACATTAAACTTTTTTAAAAATTCATTCATGGGATGTGGGCGTCGCTGGCAAGGCCAGCATTTATTGCCCATCCCTAATTGCCCTTGAGAAGGTGGTGGTGAGCCGCCTTCTTGAACCTCTGCAGTCCGTGTGGTGACGGTTCTCCCACAGTGCTGTTAGGTAGGGAGTTCCAGGATTTTGACCCAGCGACGATGAAGGAACGGCGATATATTTCCAAGTCGGGATGGTGTGTGACTTGGAGGGGAACATTCAGGTGGTGTTGTTCCCATGTGCCTGCTGCCCTTGTCCTTCTAGGTGGTAGAGGTCGCAGGTTTGGGAGGTGCTGTCGAAGAAGCCTTGGTGAGTTGCTGCAGTGCATCCTGTGGATGGTACACACTGCAGCCACAGTGCGCCGATGGTGAAGGGAGTGAATGTTTAGGGTGGTGGATGGAGTGCCAATCAAGCGGGCTGCTTTGTCCTGGATGGTAGTTAAGCTTCTTGAACGTTGTTGGAGCTGCACTCATCCAGGCAAGCGGAGACTTGTGCCTTGTAGATGGTAGAAAGCCTTTGGGGAGTCAGGAGGTGAGTCACTCGCCGCAGAGTACCCAGCCTCTTACCTGCTCTTGTAGCCACAGTATTTATGTGGCTGGTCCAGTTATGTTTCTGGTCAATGGTGACCCCCAGGATGTTGATGGTGGGGGATTCAGCGATGGTAATGCCATTGAATGTCAAGGGGAGATGGTTAGACTCTCTCTTGTTGGAGGTGGTCATTGCCTGGCACTTGTCTGGTGCGAATGTTACTTGCCATTTATCAGTCCAAGCCTGGATGTTGTCCAGGTCTTGCTGCATGCGGGCACGAACTTCATTATCTGAGGGGTTGCAAATGGAACTGAAAGCTAGCAACAGGGAGAAAACCCAAATTCTCAGCCTTTGGGAGGACATTCATTTGTAAACTGCCAGTCAGGTTTAACCCTATAATTACCAGCAATTCCTCCTACTCAAAAAAACCCAACATTTTGGTTAAACTTGACTAAATCCTAAAATACAAACATTATCTACAATTAAAATCATACAGTAAAAGACTCTCCCATAATTGATTGGAGTCGCTCCACTCGGGCCTCTCCCCTTTACTCACTGATTCAGGTCATTGCCCGCGGTTATACTGAGCTCCTTACACAGAGCCCTTGCTGCAATCTCCCGACTGAAAATAAATCTGATAATCTCTGCGACAAACCGTTCAGAACTGTCTTTTCCAAATAGAGTTCACGAGTTTTCCCAAGCCCCGCAATCTGAAGGCCTAAATACAGGGGCGATTCCTGGACTACCAGTGGGGAGTGGTGCTCACAGGGAGAACAGAAAAATCAGTCTGCCCCCTTCCCCCACGATTTCCCTAGGGACGCTCGAAGTGAGTGCTGCTCTGCTCTGGGAGTGTAGGATCACACCTATAATGACACTAAATCCCATTTCCCCACACTTTCCCTTTTATATTTTTCTAAGTAGGGTGAGAGGAGGCTCGTGTGGACCATAAACACCGGTATAGGCCAGTTGGGCCGAATGGCCTGTTTCAGTGCTGTAGACTATGTAATTCTGTGTAACTTCCCCCTCTTTTTCTTTTACTGACAATCCTCATACTGTGCTCCTCTGTTACTGATTCATTAACTGGTGGGAACAATCTTTTACTATATACCCTCTTAAAACCTTTCAGAATTTTGAGACCCTCAATCAGATCCCTTCTACATTCTCTGTTCAAGTGTAAAAAAGACCCAATTTTTTTAGCCTTTTTATTTATAACTATAATCTTTTTACCAGTTTAGTGGATCTTCTCTGTCCCCTTTCTATGGCTATAAAATCCCTCCTATAATCGGGTGCCCAGAACTGCACACAATACTCCAACTGGGGCCTAACCAATGTCTGGTACAAATTCAATATCATGTCCTTGCTTTTATATTCAATGCCCTGATATATTAAACCCAGAATCCCATTACTTTTTCTGTCTGCACTCCCACCTTTAAAAGGTCAGTGTATCTGTAGAGTACAGACGGAAGATAGAGTGTGTAAAGCTTCACCATTTATACTCCGTGTGGATGTTGCACTGATCCAGAACGCAGGGATGGAGCTGCAGCAGCCCTTGTAGATCCGGGATGAGCAGATAGGAGCTGCTGCTCTGCAAGTGATCCCACGATGGGGCCGCCAGCATGGGCTAACTCCTCCGAGGTACAGCCTGGCTTGGAGCAGGCTTTCACCCAGTCCACTGCTCTAACTTCGGATGAGACATTAAACTGAGGCCCCTTCTGCCCTCTCAGGTGGACATAAAAGATCCCACGACAATATTGGAAGAGCAGGGGAGTTGTCCTGGCCAATATTTATCATTCAACCAACACCTAAAAACAGATTATCTGGTCATATATCTTCTTGTTTGTGGGATCTCGCCGTGCGCAAAATTGGCTGTCGTGTTTCTTACATAACAATTACACTTCAAAAGTACTTCATTGGCTGTAAAGCACGTTGGGACGTCCTGAGGTCATGAAAGGCGCTGTATAAATGCAAGTCTTTCTTTAGTGTGACGAATGGGATGTCACTGCAGCACACCCAAGGGCTAGGATGGTCATCAGTGGACAGGCACAGACCATGCAGAGTGACCCGGAGATAACAGTAACAAATAGGACAAGGCCTTACTGAAGGTTCTAATCAGCTCGTGCAGGCTTGTAACCTGAAAATGGGCTCTTTGAAAATTAGCACACAATCGCCTGATGCATTCACTTGCGATTATCTCAAGAGAGCAGCCAAGCCATTTAAAATAAATGGACAGCATCCCTGGTAAAATAAGGAACAAAAGGAATTTCACGAGAACGTTGACAGTCGGAGGCTGATATTCGAAGCGTCCATTTCCAAGGTAGTTGTTTGGTTTAGTGCTCTTCAGACATGATTACAACTCTGAGGACCTCAATGTTTGCAGGTGAAGAGAACTTGAAATCCTGAGTGAACGGAGGTGGCGAGTCAGCGGCAGCAGTCCGTGGAGGCTCGAGGATAAATCGTTATTTTTTAAGTGGCCCCCGGCGCAGACGTATGTGCGGCAAGGTGGGTTATCGGGTGGGGGTTACCAACCATGCTCCCGAGGGGTGAAGCTCAGCACTGGGGGGGGGGGCGGGGGGCGGGATTTAAATTTACCCCTTGCTTGTCTCCATGCTGAAGGCAAACATAATCGTTCATCTGCGTCTCCTGAAGTAGCTTTGCATCCTGTCGCCCATTCGTTTCGCTCGGTTTCAGTCGGCCAAGGGAAGGTTGCTCGAGTTAGTGGCAGCTGGCAAACGCGGGGTGGTGGGGGGGTGGGGGGGGTAAGCATGCTGCTCTGCGGAGCCCTGCAGAGGTATTGCAGTTAGATGATGATGATGATGATGATGATGTCCAGATGCCTTGAGCCGGTGCCAATTTCCCCATCCGGGGAATGCGCGTGTCCAGTTCACCGGCCAATGAGATGGGTCAGGAGCAGCGCGGAAGGGTGAGGCACGGTGGGGACCCGTGCGGTGTGGTTACTGGCTCCAGTCACTGGTGGGCGGGGGGACCGCACTGCGAGGCTCGTCATTGCGCTGCCCTTGGCTCTCAGCGCGCGGTGTGTACGGAGGGGGCTGCTCCTGTTCGGGAGAAGAGAGGAGAGCGAGAGATCAGTAACATCACAAATACATTCCGAAACAGTTTGAGAGTGAGGTGGGGCGGGGTGCAGGAGATATGGGCACCGATTTTAACCCTCCCTGCCTCGGCCTGGGGAGAAACCGGGCTGGGGGGGGGGGGGGGGGGGGGGGCAGTTAAAACAAGGCCAGTCACTTGCCCTCTCTAATCCCATTGCCTTTCCACTATATCCCAATCTTAACCTGCTCTTTTGGGGAGGCGAGCGAGAAACCCGCAGGAAGGCAGCAGGATCCTTCTTTACATATGATGATCGGGTCCCGATGATGTAGTCAGAGGCCTGAGCAGGGGAGCAGTTACCAGACCTGCCGGGTGGGCGATTGTGGTCCAGAAGAGGCCCAGCAGGTAAGTCTGAAAATTTAATTTTAGGTTTCCTTGGGCCTTCCTGGGCTCAGGCTACCACCCACCCACCTCACCGATCATGGCCAGAAGGTTCCTCCCCCCAATCGCCACCACAGCCCTCCCCAGCCCCCTCAACCGACGGCCGGGAACCGATCCCGCCGAATTCCCGCTCCCGTCTTCCGGCCAGGTAGTGGGTCTGACCAGGTTCCCCACCCGCAATGGGGAACACACGCTCCGTTCCTGTCCCCACTTTAAAATCAAGGCCATGTTGTGTAGTAAACGGCAGGTGTGAACCCACCTCAATCTTTCGTGGCACCACACCAGCTGTCAAATGACCCTGTGACCGGAGCATTGCCCCGTCTCCCTCCCCCACACATACACCAACATTCCTCACGACAGTAAATATCAGTGAGCTGTCGGGCTGGCGGAGGGGAGGGGGCGAACACAGCCGGGCTGGGCCAGGCCGAGCTGATCCCGAGCTTGTCCACACATACAGACGCAGGTCACTCGATAGTGATCAGGAGCAGGAACCCTGGCTGATCCCCCTCCCTGGGTCCCTAACCAAGCCCAAGTTTCAATGTCCCAGCCGGTGCCCTGGATCAGCACAGACTGGGAATTGAGCCTCCAGCTTCCTGGTCCGAATGATCAGATACTCACTGGGCAAGACAGAGAAACACTTCAGTTGCCACGTACTTGTTGTGCTCAATGGTTCGAGGATTGCTGGAGATTTCCAATCACTAGGAGAGCAGTGGAACAGAACGAGACACTGGGAGTGAATGCTGCCCGGCTCCTGCAAGTTCAGCTCACTCACTCTCAGAAATGTCAAACCAGATCTTCTCTGGTAAGGACAATTGGTGGGGGGGGGGGGGGGGGGGGGGGGGGGAGAAAAAGAGAATCCGAGCCAGGGCAGGGAGTATGGGGAGGTATAGGAAGAGGAGACGGCCATTCGGGCCCCTCAAGCCTGTTCCGCCATTCAATTAGATCATGGCTGATCTGCACCTCTGCCCCAATTACCCGCTTTGTTCCATTTCCCTTGATACCCTTACCCAATAAATCAATCTCAATCTTGAAAGCTTCAACTGACCCCCACAGCCTTTTGGGAGAGGGTTCCAGATTTCTACTACCTTTTGTGTGAAGAAGTGCTTTCTGATTTCACACCTGAACAGCCTAGCTCTAATTTTAAGGTTATGCCCTTGTTCTTGATTCTCCCACCAGAGGAAATAATTTCTCTCCATCTACCCTATCAAATCCTTTAATCATCTTAAACACCTCAATTAGATCACCCCTTAATCTTCTATACTCAAGCCTAGTTTATGCAATCTGTCCTCATAATTTAACCCTTTAAGCCCTGGTATCATTCTGGTGAATAAGAACATAAGAACATAAGAAATTGGAGCAGGAGTAGGCCAATCGGCCCCTCGAGCCTCCTCCGCCATTCAATAAGATCATGGCTGATCTGATCCCAACCACAAATCTAAAGAACACAAGAAGTCGGAGCAGGACCCGGCCACATAGCCCCTGGGCCCTCTCCGCCACCCACAGGGCATTGACCGATCCGAACTCAGCTTCATGTCCAATTTCCTGCCCGCTCCCCATAACCCCTCATTCCCTTTACTTCTAGGAAACTGTCTATTTCTGTTTTAAATTTATCTAATGATGTAGCTTCCACAGCTTCCTGGGGCAGCAAATTCCACAGACCTACCACCCTCTGAGTGAAGAAGTTTCTCCTCATCTCAGTTTTGAAAGAGCAGCCCCTTATTCTAAGATTATGCCCCCTAGTTCTAGTTTCACCCATCTTTGGGAACATCCTTACTGCATCCACCCGATCAAGACCCTTCACAATCTTATATGTTTCAATAAGATCGCCTCTCATTCTTCTGAACTCCAATGAGTAGAGACCCAATCTACTCAACCTCTCCTCATATGTCCGCCCCCTCATCCCCGGGATTAACCGAGTGAACCTTCTTTGTACTGCCTCGAGAGCAAGTATGTCTTTTCTTAAGTATGGAGACCAAAACTGTATGCAGTATTCCAGGTGCGGTCTCACCAATACCTTATATAACTGCAGCAATACCTCCTTGTTTTTATATTCTATCCCCCTAGCAATAAAAGCCAACATTCCGTTGGCTTTCTTGATCACCTGCTGCACCTGCATACCAACTTTTTGATTTTCTTGCACTAGGACCCCCAGATCCCTTTGTACTGCAGTACTTTCCAGTCTCTCGCCATTAAGAAAATAACTTGCTCTCTGATTTTTCCTGCCAAAGTGCATAACCTCACATTTTCCAATATTATATTGCATCTGCCAAATCTCCGCCCACTCACCCAGCCTGTCTATATCCCCTTGCAGGTTTTTTATGTCCTCCTCACTCTCTACTTTCCCTCCCATCTTTGTATCATCTGCAAATTTTGATATGTTGCACTCGGGGGGGGGGGGGGGGGGGGGGGGGTGTTGCACTCGGTCCCCTCCTCCAAATCGTTAATATAGATTGTAAAGAGTTGGGGACCCAGCACCGACCCCTGTGGAACACCACTGGTTACTGGTTGCCAGTCCGAAAATGAACCATTTATCCCAACTCTCTGCTTCCTGTTCGATAACCAATCCTCCACCCATGCCAGAATATTACCCCCAATCCCGTGATTTTTTATCTTAAGTAATAATCTTTTATGTGGCACCTTGTCGAATGCCTTCTGGAAGTCTAAATACACTATGTCCACTGGTTCCCCTTTATCCACCCTATACGTTATATCCTCGAAGAACTCAAGCAAATTTGTCAGACATGACTTCCCCTTCATAAAGCCATGCTGACTTTGTCCTATTAAATTATGCTTATCTAAATGTTCCGTTACTGTCTCCTTAATAATAGACTCCAAAATTTTACCCACCACAGATGTTAAGCTAACTGGCCTATAATTTCCAGCCTTCTGCCTACTACCCTTTTTAAATAACGGTGTTACATTAGCAGTTTTCCAATCTGCCGGGACCTCTCCTGAGTCCAGGGAATTTTGGAAAACTATCACCAAAGCATCCACAATCCCAACTGCCACTTCCCTCAAGACCCTAGGATGGAAGCCATCAGGTCCAGGGGATTTATCCGCCTTGAGTCCCATTATTTTACTGAGTACCATCTCCTGAGTGATTTTAATCGTATTTAGCTCCTCCCCCCCGAGAGTCCCCTGTTTGTCCAGTGTTGGGATATTCTTAGTGTCCTCTACTGTAAAGACTGAAACAAAATATTTGTTCAGCATTTTTGCCATCTCCATGTTTCCCACCATTAATTCCGAATCTTCCCCCTCCGAGGCCAATAAATCTTTCCTGAAGTGCGGAGCCCAGAACTGAATGCAGCACTCCAGATGGGGTCTGACCAAGGCTCTATACAACTGAAATATCACTTCTTCATTTTTTCCTCATAACTTTTAGTGATTTGTGCACATGGACACTCAAATCCCATTGCTCCTCTGCAGCTCCTAGTCTCTCACCATTAAGAAAATATCACGATTTGTCTTTCTCAGATCTAAAGTGGATTACCTCACACTTAACCGCATTTTTTTTTGAAAATTCATTCTCGGGATGTGGGTGTCACTGGCAAGGCCGGCATTTATTGTCCATTCCTAGTTGCCCTGAGAAGATGGTGGTGGGCCATCTACTTGAACCACTAGTAGCGGTTTGACAAATTGAGTGGCTCGCTAGGCCAATTCAGAGCGCAGTTAAGAGTCAACCGCGCTAGAGTCACATATAGGTCAGACCGGGTAAGGACGGCAGGTTTCCTTCCCTAAAGCACATTAATGAACCAGATGGGTTTTTACGACAATCTGACAGCTTCGTGGTCACTTTTACTGATACCAGCAAATTATTAAATTACCATGGTGGGATTTGAACTCACGCTCTCTGGATTATTAGTCCAGGCCTCTGGCTTACTAGCCCAGTAACATAACCACCACACTACTGTACTCCATCTGCCACAGTTTTGACCATTCAACTTCCTGCTCCCGTCTACAGAACTTACTGTGCCTTCGGACTTAGTGTCATCTGCAAAATTGGATATACAACTCTGTTTCACCATCCAAGTGTGTGTATGTATACACACACACACACATATATATATATATATATTACAGATCCCTAGAGAACACTACTTGTCGTATCCTGCCATTGAGAGACGATGTGGGGGAGACCAAAACTAGGGGGCATAAATATAAGATAGTCACTAATAAATCTAGTAAGTAATTCAGGAGAAACTTCTTTACCCAGAGAGTGGAAAGAATGTGGAACTTGCTACCACAAGAGTGCTTGAGCCAAATAGCATAGATGCATTTAAGGGAAAGCTAGATAAGCAAATGATGGAGAAAGAAATAGAAGGATATGCTGATAGGATTAAATGAAGAGGGTGGGAGGAGGCTCGTGTGGAGCATAAATGTCGGTACAGACCAGTTGGGCTGAGTGGCCTGTTTCTGTATTATAAATTCTATGTAATAGAATGTTCTCATTATCCTTACACTTGGTCTCCTCCTTCCAACCAATTACCATCCCATGTCACAAGGTTACCTCCAATTCCGTTGCTGTAATTTTTGCTGATAATCACTTGTGCAGAACCTTGGTTTCTCCCTCCCGCCATAAATAGTGAACTGACATTTGCAATTTTTCCTCTATTTCTTTTAACACCCTGGGGTGGAAACCATCAGGTCCTGCAGATTTGTCTGTCATAAGTGCCATTATTTTCTTCATTACCATTTTTATTACTTATATTAAATCCATTAAGTTCCTCCCTTTGACATTTTTAGGTTCCCTTGTATCTCTGGTATGTTGTCCTCTTCCTCCGCTGTGAAATGGGATACAATATATTCATTTGACAAGTCTGCCATTTCCTATCATCCATCATAGTCTCACCTGCTTCTGTCTTGGGCCCACATTCCCCTTTACCACGCTCTTTCTCAATATATTTATAAAAACTTTTGCTGTTAGCTTTGATATCCCTTGCAAGTTTTGTTCATATTCCCTTTTTGCACCTCATAACTTTCTTTGTATCCCATTGTTGTTTTTATAGCTCTCCCAGTCTTCTAGATTTCCACTTTTCCATTTGTTGGGTGAGCCTTTCTTTTAGCTTGATACTGTCTCTTACCTCATTTGTTGACCATGGTTGCTTAATTACACAGCTTTTGCCTTTTATGGGATATGTACTGGTTTGGTATTGTACCAAATACTTCTTTAAATACTTCCCACTGTTTGTCTGTAGGTTTACCCATTAACAGTTCACTGTGGTCAACTAATTTCTCATCCCATCGAAGTTTGCATTACTTAAATTCAAAATCATGATTTGTGACTTTTCCCTCTCAACCGAATATCAAATTCAATCATATTATGGACACTATTTGCAAGATGTTCCTTTACAGTCAGATTGTTAACTAATTCAGGTCCATTACTAGTCACTAAATCTAGTATGGCATGTTCCCTTGTCAGTTCTAAAACATATTATTCTAGAAAATAGTCCTGAATACATTCTAGAAATTCACTGCCTTTACTACGTGAGCTGTTCTGCTTCTCCCAGCCTATGTGAAAATTAAAATCTCCCATTATAACCATGCTTCCCTGATCTCTGAATTTCCATCTCCCCACTACATCACTACTGTCAGGAGGTATGTAGACAACTCCCACCAGAGTCTTGCATCCTTTGCTGTTCCTTAATTCTACCCAAAGTGTCTCCACTGCCTGCTCACCTTGAGCTGGGGAATACTTAAGAGATCAAAGTGAAATGGTGGACAGATTTAGGATTTCACAAGAAATACCAAATGTAGAAATCTTCCTAAACACATTGTGTTTAGCAACATTGTCAGTGAGCTGACTCATCATTATCCCTCCCCTCCCCCACACACTCTACAGGCTCAGATAAGCCTTCCTTACGTAACCTTAATTACTCAGAAGGGACAGGCTATCCTTACGCAGATACAGCGGTTGAAACCTGCGTAGGGACTGGGAAATGGTTTCTTACAAAAGTACTTTACAAAATGCTGGCAACAGATTGTGCAGTGCACGGCCTTAGACACTGACCTTTCACCTCTGGGCCTGGGTTCAGATCCAGCTTCTGCCCAGACCAACGGGAACAAGATCTGATCTGGCTGTTGGCTGTAAGGGTCAGATATGGCAAGTGTGGAACCAGCTCCTTATTGCATGGGTCCCACACCACACAACTGCCCCTAATTTGGCACCAAATTAGCAATCACACCCGGTCAGACCACAGACAGCTGGTGTGAGAAATGGGAAAATGTCACATTGTTTGAGTAAGGGGAGCTGGACAGTGTGGAGAGAGCTTTACTCTGCATCTAACCTGTGTTGTACCTGCCCTGGGAGTGTTTGATGGGACAGTGTAGAGGGAGCTTTACTCTGTATCTAACCCATGCTGTACCTGCCCTGGGAATGTTTGATGGGACAGTGTAGAGGGAGCTTTACTCTGTAACTAACCCGCGCTGTACCAATAGAGTAATGACATAACTCGCAATAGTGTTTGGGCAAACGATAGTCAAAAATTTGTTGTTGCGGAAAATGACACCTTTGAAAGGTCTAGCAATGAAAAGATTAAGACAGAAACTGAGCACGGAGCTAATGCCAAAAGGAACTGATAAAAAATGAAGAGGAATTAGCCCAGAAAAAGAGATGAGTGAGTGAGTGAGAGAGAGGGCACGAGAGCGAGCGCGTGTGAGTCATTAGCCCAGAAAAAGAGTGAGTGAGAGAGAGGGCACGAGAGAGCGAGTGCGTGTGAGTCAAAGAGACGCGGAGATTTACTCACAGGAAGGATTTTAATGAAAATCTAATGACTGACAAATGGCAGCGCACTCACTCCAGAATCTGCAAGGAGAGGGCACAATTTAAATGACAGGCAGCCCAACAATCAGAAGATAGGACTTAACCTTTCTGAACAATAGCTGAGGTGCACCAGGAATTAAGGAACTCTTCTGCCCTACCAGTGAGCACAACCAGGGAGAACCCCAGCAATTCACTGGTGGGTTCACCAGGGAATGGCTCCCCTCAACAGCCAGACATGGTCGGCACCGGTTACGGCCCAGTGATTTCTCAGAGACTCAACCTGGGGGAAGCCGGCAGGCCCGAGCCACCAAGCTCCCGCACCAATCGAGTCCAGTATTCAAATGGAGCATCATCATTTGGAAGGAAATCCGGAAGTGTCAAACCAGTCAGGAAAACCTCGGATCCAACCGACTATGCTATCGGGGCAAGATATTTCCAGAAATAAAAGCTGGATTGGGGTTTCCGCGTTGACAGAGGATTAAACAATAACACGTGGCACTTTAGGAGACTAGCTTTGTTACTTTGAATGGCATGGAAGCTACAGGTTGAACTTATTTTTGACACAGTCAGAAGTCAAAAAGAATCACAGGTTAATGTGAATGTCCAAAATCTGTGACTAACAAGGATTTGATCAATTCCAGGGCAAATGGTTACCTTGGTGACCAGAATCACTGACAAGAGTTAAAGAGAGAAAGGAACTCAACAGTTACAGGAATGGAGGGCATTTGTTTTTAATGTTTATGTTGTGGGTTCAAGTCCCACTCCAGAGACTTGAGCCCATAATCCAGGCTGACACTCCAGTGCAGTACTGAGGGAGTGTTGCTGCACTGTCGGAGGTGTCGTCTTCCAGATGAGCAGGGGAGTTCTCCCCGGAGTCCTGGCCAATATTTATCCCTCGACCAACATCACTAAAACAGATTATCTGGTTATTTAGCTCATTGCTGTTTGCGGGATCTTGCTGTGCGCAAATTGGCTGCCGCGTTTCCTGCATTACAACAGTGGGCTACACTTCAAAAGTACTTTACTGGTTGTAAAGTGAGGTTGTGAAAGGCGCTATATAAATGCAAGTTCTTTCTTCTTTCATTAGGTGGACTTACAAAGTGCCAGCAGACACCCAGAGCACTTTGTAAACCAGATTGCATTGGATCTTAGCTCCATGCGTCGAGAGACTATCCCCTCCCAGGTTTATTCCACTTCTCTCAGAGCCAGGTCAGGCCCCGAATCCCTGATTTACACTCGGTCACCGATTACATCAAATCACTCCCATCTGGAGTGATGTGTTCAGTTTTGAGCACTGCACCTCAGGAAGGAGATATTGACCTTGGAGGAGGTGCAGCACAGATTCACCAGAATGATGCCAGGACTTAAAAGGGCTAAATTATGAAAACAGGTTGCACAAACTTGACTTGTATTCCTTTGAGTATAGAAGGTTGAGCAGTGATCTAATTGAGGTATTTAAAATGATAAAAGAGATTTGATAGGATATATAAAAGAGAAACTATTTCCTCTAGTGAGGAAATTCAGAACAAGGGGACAGAATCTTAAAATTAGAGCTAGGCCATTTAGGAGTGAAATCAGGAAACACCTTTTCACACAAAAGGTAGTGAAAATCTGGAACACCCTCCCCCAAAAGGCTGTGGATGCTGGGGATCAATTGGAGCTTTCTAGACTGAGAGCGATAGCTTTTTGTTAGGTAAGAGTATCAAGGGATATGGAGCAAAGGCAGGTAAATGGAGTTGAGGTACAGATCAGTCAGGATCTAATTGAATGGCAGAACAGGCTCGAGGGACCAAATGGCCTACTCATGTTCCTATGTTCCAACATACAGGAGCAACTCTTCCTTTGGCTCTCTCAGCCTTGAGCCTGGGATAAAAACTAGGAACCAGGCAGTCATGTGGCTGAAAGCATTATGCAGTATAAGGAGGCCTGTTGACTACATTACTGATGGACGATGCTATCTGGCTAAGGTTGCCACACAACAGAGAGCTGCAACTCTCCTGGACACTTCCATGTACCCAAGTGACACCTTGATCAAACTGGCCTTCGATTGGTTACGTGACCTGAAGTGGGATTCTAAGCAGCTTGGGGGCAGCCTGTCCAAGTCAATTCACAAAAGTGCAGTACGTGCCAATTTGACTAAATTAAGACAAGTGAAGAAAGACGACTCATTGCAAGCACGTCCATGAGGTGACCTCTGAGCATCACCAGGAGAGTGTCCGAGATACAGTCGGACCACTACTCAAAACAACTATTATGTCCAAGTTACAGTGACTGCTTCAAGACTGGAGGCCCACCAAAGGGACACTGAACGACCTATGAACAGGACGCTGTTATACCCAGCTAAGGCTGAGATTTGGGAAGCCTGCAATTAAGTTGGCGCTATGTTTGCGATGACTGATGTTCTGCCAATTGCCAAGAATCAATTTACCTCTACTACATTTGCCAAAACATATCCCTATGCAGGCACTAACTGCATCCTTATAAAGAGTTCAGTTGCAGGTCACTTAATGTTGCACTGTGGTCCTGCTATTAACCAATTTGGTTTGGGCAATAATCAATAGTTTTTGGACTAGGTTACATAGGGGGTTGGAGCGAGCCAGATTAGGCACTGAATATAAACCTGAGACATTAAATGGTGCAATTACAGTGTAATTTTCTGATGTGTATGTTGGTGAAGAGGGAAAATCCATCTGATACACTAATATAGGCCAAACATTTAGGCTTTTCAACATAATGCTTCCCATATACTGGGGACATTGTGAATTTAAGTCAGTTTTACTCTGTATCTAACCAGTGCTGTACCTGCCCCGAGAACATTCCCTGCATGATACTGGGTGCCTGAAATGGAAAGTGTTCCATCACCAACCCCCCAACCCCACACACACACACAATTCAGCAGGATCACTGAGTAGTGATGAGCAAAAATTTAGCAAAACCAAAAATTAAAAATACTTGGAAAAGAAAGACACATTGCTTGCCCCCTTGTCCCTCCTTACCATAGGTGTAGGCATACTATGAGGGATTGACTGGCTCCTGTAAGTACTTCCAGCTCCTTCTGCAGTCTTTGCTTCAGCTAAAAAGAAACAACAAGGAGTCACCATGCATGTACTAATGATGCAAACTTCCACCGGACTGCAACAGGTGCTCCCCTTCGATGTGCGCTGCGGCCCCACCCCCCCTTCGACGCGCGCTGCGGCCCCACCCCCCCTTCGACGCGCGCTGCGGCCCCACCCCCCCTTCGACGCGCGCTGCGGCCCCACCCCCCCCCCTCCGACGCGCGCTGCGGCCCCACCCCCCCCCCCTCCGACGCGCGCTGCGGCCCCACCCGATACCTACAGCATTTTCCCCATGACAGAGTACAAATATTCTTCTGTTCTTCCCCCACTGCCCAATTTTCTCCCCACCTCTCCTAAGGGCATTGGCTCCTGTCAGAATGTGGTTCCACAGCCACTGGTAGCCCTCCTCCCCTCATCTAGATACCAGTACCTCACCCAAGGGCCATTCTTCATATGTCAAGACTCTTCATATGTCAAGACCCAGACAGTGAGCGTAGGCACACTATTCTACCATGGAGGGCATCATAGCAAGTCTGATCCTGTGCTGAGTTGATATCCACAGGGGTTACTGTGTAGTGATCAAGAGCAGGAACCCTGGCTGATATTCCCCCTCCCTAACCTCAGAGGCTAACTGTAGTGCTCCTGCAGCTCACCGGCTGAGATTTTTTTAATTATCCATTCCGGAGATGTGGGCGTCGCTGGCAAGGCCGGTATTTATTGCCCATCCCTAGTTGCCCTGAGAAGGTGGTGGAGAGCCTTCTCCTTGAACCATTTGTACAAATGTTTGATACAACTGAGCGGTTTGCTAGGCCACTTCAGAGGACAGTTAAGAGTCAACTACATTGGTGTGGGACTGGAGTCACATATAGGCCAGACCGGGTAAGATCGATAGTTTCCTTCCCTAAAGGACATCAGTGGACCGGTTGGGTTTTTACGACAATCCGACAGCTTCGTGGTCACTTTTACTGAGACCAGCTTTTTACTTCCAGATTTTTTTTTAAATGAATTCCAATTGGGATTTGAACTCACGTTCTTTGGATTATTAGTCCAGTAACATAACCACTACACTACTGCTAATCAGCTAACTCAGCACAGAACAGGGATCGAACTTGGGACCATCTGTTTTGAACAGCTCAGTTACTAAATTTGAGCTACAACAGAGATCATAGAATGTCACAGCACAGAAGGAGGCCATTCGGTCCCTCGTGCCTGTCTCCATCTCTTTGAAAGAGCTATCCAATTAGTCCCAGGCCTCCTGTTCTTTCCCCATAGCCCTGCATACTTTTCCTTTTTAAATATTTATCCAATTCCCTTTTGAAAGTTACTATTGAATCTGCTTCCACCTCCCTTTCAGGCTGTGCTTTCCAGATTGTAACAACTCGCTGCTTAAAAAAATGTCTCCTCATCTCCTCCCTGGTTCTTTTGCCAAGATATTCTATACTCATGGGCATGATCTTCTACAAGAGCACATTTGATTTTTAAAAAAGCACCTTACTCATCCCTGGTTCTGTACTGGCATGGCACAGGTACCAGCTGCCTAAAGTACGTGTCTCAGGGCAACTGAGTGCCACTCACACACTGGCATCTGCGGCTTTCACTATGGGTCCACTTAAGTCTAGTCTCCCAAATCCTCGGCTTTGATCCCTGGTTGGGCTGGTTTCAACCCCCGCTGGTTAACAGAAGCCCCATGGACGAGGCCGGGGTTAGAAAGGATGGTAGAAGTTTGGAACTCTCTTCCGCAAACGACAATTGATATTAGCTCAATTGCTAAATTTAAATCCGAGATAGATAGCTTTTTGGCAACCAAAGGTATTAAGGGATACGGGCCAAAGGCGGGTATATGGAGTTAGATCACAGATCAGCCATGATCTTATTAAATGGCGGAGCAGGCACGAGGGGCTGAATGGCCAACTCCTGTTCCTATGTTCAATCAGTTCACAGTCACACTTTAAACCTAGAGCATCAGAGAAGTGGTGCTAAAGTGCGAATGGCCTCAAGGACTTACTTACCTGCTGGAGTCCGTGGCAGTAGTACATCACCTCCTGGAAGAGTCATGGGCCCTGGGTAAGGGGGTGGGGGCATGTAGTTCATTGTACCCTCCATGGGAGGTGGTCCTGGGTAAAATCCGACTGTGAGAACGAGAGCAACAGGTGAGTAATTCAACAAACTGATACAAAAAAACAGACACAGACTCCAGATTTGATCTCTCATCTCAGCGGGAATGGCAATGGGGGCAATTGGCCTCACTGCCCTTGGGGCTTGGGGTTACTACTCCTGATCGTTAGCCAGCAGCTCCTGCTGGTCCCTGTACGCGTGTACGAGCATCGAATGAGAACTGGATAAGGGTAGCTGTGATGCCGCACATGATCCAATACCCTGATACTTGGCGATTAAGCTCACAGAAGAATGGCCAGTTCATGAGGGCAACCAGCACACCTGCAGAATCTAGAGGGGTTATCTAATAATAACCGGTGGGAATCTGGGCTGACTTCCACCCTCCCCAGTCCAGGGAGGCCAACTATAGGAGTTAAACATACTGAAGGGGGTGAGGTAACAGGGAGAAGGTGGGGGCAGGGAAACTGGCGTCAATATAGAAAGGCTATAGAAGTCCCCATTAACGCCATCCATGGGCTAGCAGGGAGTGGAAGTGGGGTGTTCCCTTTCTGGGTTTGGGGCGGAGGGGCGTGTAGTGGGGTTTTCTCCCCTATCTCGGGAGGTGGCGTGAGGGGGGGTGGGGGTGGTAGTGGCGTGTTCCCTGTCTCGTTCCCAGCTGGAGGGCTGCATTTTAATTGGTGGGAGCTGGCTCCATCGAAGGGAGTGGGAGAGACTGACGTAGAGTGAGCAGAGTCTCCCTGGCCAGTAACAGGTAGATCATCAGCAAATCCCAATCTTCCTAAAGGATGGGTGTGAACTTACCTGGAGGCAGGGGTGGGTAAGCCAAGATTGCAGACGGTGGTGGGGGGTACACTGTGGCCCCCATGGGTGGTGCCAATCCGTAGGCACTGTTTGGCACGCAGGTGTAGCCGTATACTCCAGCTGGGACTTCACCCCTAGAGGCTGCGAGAGAATAATGAGAGAGGGTTTAGTAAACACCTGGAGGTCTCATCATTAGACTGAAGGTCAATTCTTAATATAATAGTGGAGGGCACAGGGCAAAAAGACACAGGGAATCCTGTCCTTTTCAAGGGACTGTCATCCAGAGCACACAATAACCACCTCCCCTTCAGCCAATGGCAGCCATCTTTAACTCTTTCGAAAAGTCAGGAAATTGTAACATTGTGGAACTGCCCAGCTCCCATTTACCTGATGACGAGACAGAGAGTGACACAGAAGGGAGAGAGCAAAGGGGAAAAGAGAGCAACAGACCACCAGTATTCTACCCCAGGGTACAGGCCTGTCACTGTAACACATCAGTACTGTACCCCAGTGTTACAGTGACAGACCTGTTCCCACCAGTACTGTACCCCAATGATAAGATCTTGAGTTGCTCCTTATTTTGTTTGGATGTAAGCCGAGAGTGGGCGACAGTATGGCCCACAATGGCCAAATGTTGGGGTAAGAGGGGATGAAAAAGGTTCCATCACCAATGGTTAATGTGAAATGCACCCTGGGCTGAGAACAAGCCTTTCCTTGTGTGTCCATGAAGTGATCCACGGCACTGATGTCCATCCAGAGATGGACCAGTTGGCTACAGATCTTAAGTCCAGCAAATCTGACCACATCGCTCAAAGAGGAAGCTTCTTTATGTTCTCAGCACCCAGCGCATGAACAGTTATGATTATCGGATCGGGCAGAACTCCCTGGTTTCTCAGCGACCATGGACTAACATCCATAAATCCCTCTTTTTCCAGTACCTCCTCTATGAAAATGAAGTAGATCACTGACTTTGGGACCTTGTTAAGTGATCCCAGGGTATAATTCCCTCAAAACGAAGGAACCGTGAGCTGAGTAACATTCGCGCCAGACATGTGCCAGGCAATGACAATCTCCAACAAGAGAGAGTCTAACCACCTCCTCTTGACATTCAACGGCATTACCATCGCCGAATCCCCCACCATCAACATCCTGGGAGTCACCATTGACCAGAAACTTAACTGGACCAGCCATATAAATACTGTGGCTACAAGGGCCGGTCAGAGGCTGGGAATTCTGCAGTGAGTGACTCACCCCGACTCCCCAAAGCCTTTCCACCATCTACAAGGCACAGGTCAGGTGTGTGATGGAATACCCTCCACTTGCCTGGATGAGTGCAGCTCCAACAACACAAGAAGCTCGACACCATCCAGGACAAAGCAACCCTGCTCGATTGGCACCCCATCCACCACCCTAAACATTCACTCCCTTCACCACCGGCGCACTGTGGTTGCAGTGTGTACCATCCACAGGATGCACTGCAGCAACTCGCCAAGGCTTCTTCGACAGCACCTCCCAAACCCGCAACCTCTACCACCTAGAAGGACAAGAGCAGCAGGTACATGGGAACAACACCACCTGCACGTTCCCCTCCAAGTCACACACCATCCCGACTTGGGAATATATCGGCCGTTCCTTCATCGTCACTGGGTCAAAATCCTGGAACTCCCTTCCTAACAGCACTGTGGGAGAACCGTCACCACACGGACTGCAGCGGTTCAAGGCGGCGGCTCACCACCACCTTCTCAAGGGCAATTAGGGATGGGCAATAAATGCTGGCCTCGCCAGCGACGCCCACATCCCGTGAACGAATAAAAAAAAAAATGTAAGAAAGGGTAGTCCTGCCCCACCGATTGCCCAACAGGAATCATCCCAAGAAGTCAACAGCTTTAGGAAGGGGTCAAAATTAGAAGGAAAAAAGGAGAAGGGTGGAGAGTGAGCAGGGCCAGGACTGTAGGGGCAGAGTTCAAGCATGGAGGGAGGTGAGTGAGTGAAGCCATACCCTGCGACGCAGTCTGTAACATCAGCTGTCCAAATTCAATGGCCCCTCCGCTGGTGAAAGTAAGTTTAAATGTTGCGGAACCTCCCCATCCCCCTGTGGGGAGAAAAGAGGGTTAGAATGGGGTGGGAAAACAGGAATTAATCAAAGCCGCTCCGATTTCCTCAGGCTACAAGTTCTGAGCAAACCCTGGGCCTTTATGGACGTTCACTCCCTCCTGACTTACAACAGAAGATGATTTAGAGGCAGGAAAGGCCATTAGGCCCAACAAACCTGTCAATATTTCAGAGATCATCCCCACCCTCCGACCCTCTCGCCGCATCCCCCATCCCCACCCTCCGACCCTCTCGCCGCATCCCCCATCCCCACCCTCCGATCCTCCCGCCGCATCCCCCATCCCCTCCTAACCACTTTTTCCCCAATACCCCTCAACCCCACCATCTCCCTCACCGACCCCTACCCACCCTCTCACCAAATCCCTCAACTCCTTCTTTCATGTCCAATTGTCTGGATCCCATTTACACTGTCTGATCGATGTCTCTCTCTGCCAACCTATTCCTTGATTTAAATTTCCCCTTCAGAAGAATAAGTTTCCCAGATTTCCTAATGTTTTAACCTGTGTCTCTGGGATTTGAACCTTTCACCACACGGAACAATTAATTTTGGCATAACCCTTCAATGTTGCATGAACGCGATCTGAAATAAGCCAGATTACAGGGGGACTGGTACAATTTCAGCCTCTGAAAACAGGATGAGAGTGAATCCAGAGTAGAACTTTCATATCTTAAACCAATAACAGCGAGTTCTTGTATCTTCACACTCTTCCCTCGGATAACAGTGCAAAGCAGTGGCAGGATTCACAGGCTGATTAACAGTCTGACAGGCTGTGACGTGAACACTCCTACCATGGCATAACCATCTTTATACCAGCTGATAGGGGTGGGGGGGGTTAGTCCTATATGGTGAGAGGGTTTTATGGGCTCCCACAGCCCCTACAACAAGTGGGGGGGAGCTACCCACACCCACATATCCCACTGGATGTCAACCCAGAATTCAGAGACGGAGCTTCGCCCTCCCCTCGCCGGGGCCCCGCCCTCCCCTCGCCGGGGCCCCGCCCTCCCCTCGCCGGGGCCCCGCCCTCCCCTCGCCGGGGCCCCGCCCTCCCCTCGCCGGGGCCCCGCCCTCCCCTCGCCGGGGCCGTCTGGAGCTCCGCCCTCCCCTCGCCGGGGCCCCGCCCTCCCCTCGCCGGGGCCGTCTGGAGCTCCGCCCTCCCCTCGCCGGGGCCCCGCCCTCCCCTCACCGGGGCCCCGCCCTCCCCTCACCGGGGCCGTCTGGAGCTCCGCCCTCCCCTCGCCGGGGCCCCGCCCTCCCCTCGCCGGGGCCGTCTGGAGCTCCGCCCTCCCCTCGCCGGGGCCCCGCCCTCCCCTCGCCGGGGCCCCGCCCTCCCCTCGCCGGGGCCGTCCGGAGCAGGTTTCGAACCCCGCACCTCTGACTCAGAGGCAGGAATCTTTCCACCAAGCCAAAGGTTCTAAACCAAAGGCTCGGTCCTATAATATTGAGTTAACAAACACTGATAACATCAATAACAAACTGCTCAACCTTTGGCCTTCCGTTCGCCATGATACTTCTGCAGCTGTTGCTCAACCACTCCATCATCTCCACCTTTGATGCCCTTGTCCCCAGCAAAATCTACACTCCCGCCCTGATCATTCTCCTGATACGGCTCCATCTTCACTTCCTTGAGTCCAATGGCAGGGGGGGGGGCGGTGGACAGAGGAGAGGACCCACTTAATGTGGTTTAGCCAGATGGCTGAACCAGACTGGTCACGAGCTCACCGTGCTGTTCGACCCATAGCTGAGCTTCCGACCCAATAGCCTTTCCTTCACCCAGACCGCCTACTTCCACCTCCATAACATGGAATCATGGAATGGTTACAGCACAGAAGGAGGCCATTCAGCACATCGAGCCCATGCCAGCTCTCTGCAAAAGAGCCATCCAGTTGGTCCCACTCCCCCGCGCTTTCCCCGTAGCCCTGCAAATTTTTTCCCTTCAAGCACTTATCCAGTTCCCTTTTGAAAGCCACGATTGAATCTGCCTGTACCACCCTTTCAGGCAGTGCATTCCAGATCCTAACCACTCACTGTGTAAAAAGGTTTTTCCCTCATGTCACCTTTGGTTCTTTTGCCAATCACCTTAAATCTGTATCCTCTGGTCCTCGATCCATCCGCTAATGGGAACAGTTTCTCTCTAACTACTCTGTCTAGACCCCTCATGATTTTGAACACCTCTCAACCTTTTCTGCTCAAATGAGAGCAACCCCAGCTTCTCCAGTCCATCCATGCAACTTTAAGCATAGCCAGCCTTTCCAGTACCTCCTCTATCAATTTTCACCCCATCCAGTATCTCAATTACCTCCTCTTCTACTGTGACTTCAGCAGCATCTTCTTCCTTGGTAAAGACAGATGCAAAGTACTCATTTAGTACCTCAGCCATGCCCTCTGCCTCCATGAGTAGATCTCCTTTTTGGTCCTAATCGGCCCCACCCCTCCTCTTACTACCCGTTTACTATTTATATGCCTACAGAATACTTTTGGATTCCCTTTAATGTTAGCCGCCAGTCTGTTCTCATACTCTCTCTTTGCCCCTCTTATTTCCTTTTTCACTTCCCCTCTGAACTTTCTATATTCAGCTTGGTACATCGCCCGACTCCGTTCCTGCCTCAGCAAATCTGCTAAGGATTTTGTTTTTGTTAGCTCCACACTCAACTATTCCAATCCTCTCCTAGCCGGCCTCCCATCTTGCTCCCTTAATAAACTTCAGCTTATCCTAACTCGCACCAAGTCCCATTCACCCATCATCACTGAGCTCGCTGACCAACATTGGTTCCCGGTCCAGCAATGCCTCCATTTTAAAATTCTCATCCTATTATAAAGGATGTGCTAACAGGACACTTAGAAAATATCAACGGGATTAGACAAAGTCAACATGGATTTATGAAAGGGAAATCATGTTTGACAAACCTACTGGAGTTTTTTGAGGATGTAACTGGTAGAATAGATAAAGGAGAACCAGTGGATGTGGTTTATTTGGATTTTCAAAAGGCCTTTGATAAAGTCCCACATAAGAGGTTAGTGTGCAAAATTAAAGCACATGGGATTAGGGGTAATATACTGGCATAGATTGAAAATTGGTTAACAGACAGGAAACAGGGAGTAGGAATAAATGGGTCTTTTTCAGGGTGGCAGGCAGTGACTAGTGGGGTACCGCAGGGATCGGTGCTTGGGCCCCAGCTATTCACAATATATATCAATGATTTGGATGAGGGAACCAAATGTAATATTTCCAAGTTTGCTGACGACACAAAACTAGGTGGGATGGTGAGTTGTGAGGAGGATGCAAAGAAGCTTCAAGGCGATTTAGACGAGTAAGTGGGCAAATACATGGCAGATGCAGTATAATGTGGATAAATGTGAAGTTATCCACTTCGGAAGGAAAAACAGAAAGGCAGAGTATTATTTAAATGGTGATAGATTGGGGAATGTTGATGTACAAAGGGACCTGGATGTCCTTGTACACCAGTCACTGAAAGCAAACATGCAGGTGCAGCAAGCAGTTAGGAAGGCAAATGGTATGTTGGCCTTCATTGCAAGAGAATTTGAGTACAGGAGCAAGGATGTCTTACTGCAGTTATACAGGGCCCTGGTGAGACCACACCTGGAGTATTGTGTGCAGTTTTGGTCTCCTTATCTAAGAAAGGATATACTTGTCATAGAGGGAGTGCAGCGAAGGTTCACCAGACCGATCCCTGGGATGGCAGGACTGTCGTATGAGGAGAGATTGGGTCGACTCAGCCTGTATTCACTCGAGTTTAGAAGAATGAGAGGGGATCTCATTGAAATATATAAAATTCTGACAGGGCTAGACAGACTGGATGTAGGGAGGATGTTTCCCCTGGCTGGGGGGTCCAGAACGAGGGGTCACAGTCTCAGGATACGGGGTAGGACATTTAGGACTGAGATGAGGAGAAATTTCTTCACTCAGAGGGTGGTGAACCTGTGGAATTCTCTACCACAGAAGGATGTGAAGGCCAAGTCACTGAATATATTTAAGAAGGAGCTAGATAGATTTCTAGACACAAAAGGCATCAAGGGGCATGGGGAGAGAGCAGGAATATGGTATTGAGATAGAGGATCAGCCATGATCATATTGAATGGCGCAGCAGGCTCGAAGGGCCGAATGGCCTACTCCTGCTCCTATTTTCTATGTTTCTATGTTTCTCTCCATGGCCTCGCCCCTCCCTATCTCTGTAACCTCCTCCAGCCTGACTACCCGCCCCTGAACTCTCCATTTTGTTTACTCCCACATACCATCTGGCTCAGCAGTGATGGTTCCTTTAATGTAGTTTGCCCCAAGCACTGGCTGCTTGATCTCACAGCCCTTCATCAGGTAAAATGGCATAGTGAAAGATTTCAGTGCCTCTCTGCGGTCTTTTGCCACAAAGACTACCTGCAAAAAACAGACACAGGAAAGCACATCAACAACAGCCAACAACATGTGTGAACACAGGTGTGATGGGTGAGCATGGTATAATGAGAAACAAAGAAAATACATCCAGTTATAGTATCGGTGCAGCCATTGCTGGGGACGGGGTTATTGTATCAGTACACGTGTGACACTGTATAACACTGGGGTACAGTACTGGTGGGTACAGGTCTGTCACTGTATAACACTGGGGTACAGTACTGGTGGGTACAGGTCTGTCATTGTATAACACTGGGGTACAGTACTGGTGGGTACAGGTCTGTCATTGTATAACACTGGGGTACAGTACTGGTGGGTACAGGTCTGTCATTGTATAACACTGGGGTACAGTACTGGTGGGTACAGGTCTGTCATTGTATAACACTGGGGTACAGTACTGGTGGGTACAGGTCTGTCATTGTATAACACTGGGGTACAGTACTGGTGGGTACAGGTCTGTCGCTGTAGAACACAAGTTTCCTCCCCCCCCCCGCCCACAATCCTCAGGGTGAGGTGAGGGATGTTATTGTTGGGGAATGGAGCACCCAGTGTCAGCATCAAATTCTCCTGACGCATATTCATCATGGATTAGATACATAGTACAGCCCCCTCCCTCTACACTGTCCCATCAAACACTCCCAGGGCAGGTACAGCACGGGTTAGATACAGAGTAAAGCTCCCTCTACACTGTCAATCAAACACTCCCAATTTGGGGGCAGGTTTGTGTTGTGGGACACATGCCCATTCGGATCTAGGTTGAGACTGCCCAAACAGATTTGATACTGGCCCGTTACAGCCAACAGACAGAGGAGAGTTTCATCCCATCGATCTGGGCTAGACCTGAACCCAGGTAGGTGAGGTGACAGCACCGTTCCATTGTAACGGACAGGTGACGTGCTGGTGATGCTTTGAAAATAAAAAGCCTGCGTGTTTATTTAATGTAGGAACTGTGGCGAGCTGGGCTCAGCATTTCTCAGACGTGAAAGGCTGGAAGTGTTACTTACTTGGTATGGCATCAGGTAAACGGTTCCCTTCCTTGAGCCATTGAAAGCCTCTAACGGATTGTCCACATCACTGAATGACAGCTCTACATGGTCGTAAAGCATCAGCACACTGCGAGGACAGGAAACAGAGGCATAACATCACACTCAATCAGGAGCACTCACCTCTCAGACAGCCCCGTGACCGAGAGGTTTCCCTTTATCACGCTGGGTGGGACCGTTGCTCGTGAGTTTTAGGGCACAGCTTCACGTGCACCCACACTTCTCCACTACCTCATCCAGACCGACAGCCTAGACAGTGAGCAACTGCAGGCTATTCAACACAGAGGGCATCACAGCTGCACGTACTGGCCACACATGTATTTACTGGCAGTAGTCAGTGGATAGCAGTCAGGGTAGTTGAGGGTCTAAAACAATGGGACACAGCTTTAACATTAAATGTAACAGATTTACGACAGAGGGCAAGAGAAACTTTTTTTTTTAAAAAGCAGAGGGTTGTGAGACTGTGGAATGCAGTTAGTGACTGAAGCGGAGACCATGTCAACATTTAAGGGTAGGTTAGATAGGTGGTTGAAGGGAAGTGGGATAAAGGGATATGGGAGCAGGGCGGGTACATGGGGTTAGGACTACAGCTCGTGTGGAGGATAAACACCAACATGGACTGGTGGGGCCGAACGGCCCATTTCCATGTTGCAATTTCTATGTTAGGTGTCAGCCATGGCTCAGTTAGTAGCACTCTCGCCTCTGAGCCAGAAGGTTGTGGGTCTAAGCCCCATTCCAGGATTTGAGCACAAAATCTAGGTTGACACTCTAGTGCAGGAGTGCCGCACTGTCAGAGATGCTGCCTTTCAGGCAAGACATTAAACGAGGCTCCATCTGCCCTCTGAGGTGGATGTAAAAGATCCCATGACACTGTTCAACAAAGATCAGGGGAACTCTCCCTGGTGTCCTGGCCAATACGCTTCCCTCAACCAACATCACAAAAAAATAGATTAGCTGGTCATTTATCTCATTACTGGTTTTGGGATCTTGCTGTGCGCAAACTGGTTGCTGCATTTCCTTATATTAAAACAGTGACGACACTTCAAAAATACTTCATTGGCTGTGAAGTGCTTTGGGACGTCCTGAAGACACAATATAAATGCAAGTTCTTTTTCTTTTAATTTTATGCAGGAGCAGGAAGGCTGGCTGAATTAACTACAGCCCCACCCCTAGCCCAGGAGCACTGAGGCCCATTATAGCGGCCTTGCTGATACCAGAGACTGGGAATCGAGTCTCACACCAGCTGGTGTGCATGACTCAGTGCTGCTCTCTACTGGACTGCGAGGGAATTTCGCAGATCGGGTTCTGACGCATTTGCTGCTGGTGAAAATTCAAGTCAACCCCTTAATAGCTGTTCATCATTAGACACAGAAATGGGGGAAGAAAGACATTCTGTTTTAAAATCGGGACACTTGGTTTACGATTTAGAAACTTTCAGCCCGTTTAAAAAACACACAGTCCTGTCTTCAGGGGGGAAAGCTATTTGTAAGATGACACAACTTTTCAGCATTAACCCCTCTCCCAGCCAAGACTATACTGTGCAACTGTGTCATGTAAACACAGTCACTGCAGTGGACAGCTTGAAGACGCTCAAGGTGTGAATTTAGAACAAATACACTGTATAAATTATAAAATTCCCTGGTGTGTACACTTGGTTTCAGCAGTAGATGGTGCTCTTGTTCTAGGAACCTAGTAACAGGGGTAGGCCATTCAGCCCCTCGAGTCTGTTCCACCATTCAATTCGATCATGGCTAATCTGTATATTAACTCTATCTAACTGCCTTTTTTCCGTGTCCCTTGATACCCTTACCCAACAAAAGAATCTATCGATCTCAGTCTTGAAAGTTTCAACTGACCCAACATTAATCACATTCTAAGGCACTGCTGCAATGGTACAGGGCAGAATAAAACTCAAGAATTTCCTTTGACATTTATCTAAATTTAGCGGCTCCAAGCGGAGATCAGGGCGGGCAGAGGCTTCAAACCTGCCAAAGACCTGCCTGAGCCCCAGAAACAGAGCTACACGCTACAGATGCAAATTCCACAGCCGGAAGATCACTCCGGGGGCGGGGGGGGGCGCCTGGATTGGCTCGAGCCAGCTTGAATCACCCCCCCACCCCTCCTCCCCCCCCATGATGTTTGAAGCCCCTCCGATCACAAAGGAGTCTTCACCAGGACAATGAAATTGTTTTAAAATTAAAACAAAGAAACTTATGGTGAGGCTCTTTTTTTTTTAAGAAAAAAGTTAATTGGGACCAGTGATTGTTTCGTCCCTATCTCCCTCCACCTTCTGCTGCTGGATTCAACATGACTCCTAAGCATCGGTTTCCCAGCAGTAAGCCTTTATTGGAACCTGTGCAGGTGGGTGTTAGATGATGGTGTGATCGGGCTCGGCTGTGGCACCCCTCGAGCTCCCGTTCCCCCTCACTCAACCCGTTCCACGCGGTGACTTTCTTCCGCCATCGTCACCCGACCAACGGAGGGATGTCGCCCGAGCAACGGCGGGAGTAAGCACTTTCAGCCAATCACCTGGAGGAGGTGGTCCGACATCACTGCCTGGTCCCATAAAAGGTGGCTGGTGCAAGACTCCCTGCCCAACAAAAAACCCTGGGCCGTCCTCAGCACGGTCCCAATATTACTAGTGCCCCATCCGAGAAAGGGATAGCCTGGTATTTCTCCTACCCTTTTACATCTCAACAATCATACAGCACAGAAAGTGACCATTCGGCCCATTGCACCTGTATTGGATCTTTGAACGAGCTGTCAATTTAGTCCCGCTCCCCTGCTCTTTCCTTGTAGCTCTGCAAATGCTTCCTTTTCAAGTATATATCCAATAATAAATGCAACTTGCATTTATACAGCATCTTTAACGTAGTAAAACGTCTCAAGGCGTTTCTCAGGAGCGTAATCAAACAAAATTTGACACCGAGTCACATAAGGAGATGTTAGGACAGGTGCTTGGTCAAAGGTAAGTTTTAAGGAGCATCGTAAAAGGAGGAGAGAGAGGTAGAGAGGCAGAGAGGTTTAGGGAGGGAATTCCAGAGCTTAGGGCAGGAATTCCAGAGCTTAGGGCCTGGGCAGCTGAAGGCACGGCCGCCAATGGTGGGGCGAAGGAAATCGGGGGGGGGGGGGGGGATGAGCAAGAGGCCAGAATTGGAGGAGCACAGAGATCTCGGAGGGCTGTAGGGCGAGAAGGTTGCAGAGATAGGGAGGAGGGGTGAGGCCATGGAGGGATTTGAAAATAAGGATGAGAATTTTAAAATCGAGTTTGAAGGTTACTGTTGAATCTGTTTCCACCACCCTTTCAGGCAGTGCATTCCAGATCATCATAACACGCTGCATAATAAGATTTCTCCTCATCTCCCCTCTGGTTCTTTTGACAATTATCTTAAATCTATGTCCTCTGGTTACTGACCCTTCTACCACTGGAAAGAGTTTCTCCCCATTTACTCTATCAAAACCCTTCATGATTTTGAACACCTCTATTAAATCTCCCCTTAACCGTCTCTGCTCTAAGGGAACAGCCCCAGCTTCTCCAGTCTCTCCATGTAAGCGAAGCTCCGCATCCCTGGTACCACTCTAGTAAATCTCCTCTACACCCTCTCCAAGACCCTGACAAGAGCTGAAAAGAATTGACTATCCTGTCAACTATCTTCAATCACTTGAAACCACACCAGCCTGGAAGGGTTGGCGTTGGACACCAGTACTCTGTTTCGGGGTGGACTCCTGCCTGTTCAGTCATTCGATCAGATCATGGCTGATCTGTACCTCAACTCCATTTACCCGCCTTTGATCCATATCCCTTGACACCCTTATCTAACAAAAATCTGTTGCTCTCAGTTTTGAAAGCTCCAATTGACCCCCATCATCGACAGCCTTTTGGGGGAAGAGTGTTCCAGATTTCCACTACCCTCTGTGCAAAAAAGTGCTTCCTGATTTCACTCCTAACTGACCTAGCTCTAATTTTAAGGTTATGAGGAAGAGACTGGAGAACCTGCAGGGCAAGAAGAGATATGATATAGGTGCTTGAAATTACATGGGGTTTTGATAAGCTAAGTCGGAAAAAACCATGTCCACTGGTCAGTGAGTCAGTAACTAGAGGGCATCATCAAGAGAACAAAGGAAGAGGTTAGGAGGATTAATTTTTTTTAAAAGCATAGCGGGTTGTTATGACATCGAATGTCCAGCCGGAAACATCGGGAGAAAGCAGAACCCATGTGAAAGAGAACTGGATAAATATTTGAAAGAAAAATTTAAAAAGGGCATGGGATTGGATCTAAGGGATAGCTCTTTCAGATCAAGCACTAGCATGGTGGGATGAATGGCCTCATTCTATGTGTAAAATTAGATGATTTAAGAGGAGGTATGCAGCGATATCTCAGCATCCACAGCACATGAAAGTCATCTATTAGATAAATAGAACCAAAATTGCTGGGAATTCATATCAGGCCCGTCAGCGCCAGAGAAGAGGTCAACATTTCTGGTGGGTGCCCTTTGATCCCAGCCTCCACTAGAAATGTTAATATCTCGTTTCTTCTACTGTGTCAGCTCGGCTCAGTGGGTAGCACTCGTGTCTGAGTCAGAAGGTTGTGGGCTTAAGCCCTATTCCACCAAGCTGACTGCTCAGTGCCAATACTGAGGGAATGCTGCACAGTCAGAGGTCCTTTCCTTCGGATGAGATGTTAAACCGAGGCCCCATCTGCCCTTTCGGGTGGATGTAAAAGATCCCATGGCACTAAGTGAAGAGGAGCAGGGAGTTCTCCTGGTGTCCCGGCCAACATGCATCACTCTGTTTGTGGGTTCTATGCGTCAACCTTGTGCACAAAACTGCTGAAAATTTGATGATATAACAACAGTCTCTGCATTTCAAAGTAACTCATACAAGAAGTGCCTTGGAATCTTACTGAGATACAGGATAGAGCATTATATAAATGCAAATTGTGCTACATTAATACTACCACTTATTGCTGGGAGTACAATCGATTATTGCTAGGTGCTGTATTACCAGCTATTGCTAGCAGTTGTATTACCAGTTATTGCTGGCAGTTCTATTATTATTACTAGTTACTGTTAGGATTAATATTACTAGTTATAGCAGTATATTATCAGTTATTGCGAGGATTATCAGTTATTCCTAGGAATTGTATTACTACAATTTATTGCTAGGATTATTATTGCTAGGATTATCAGTTACTGCTAGGATTATTGCTAGGAGTTGTATTACAACTGCTAGCAATAACTTGTAGTAATACAACTCCTAGCAATAACTTGTAGTATTACTAGTTATTGCTAGAAGTTGTATTACCAGTTATTGCTAGGAAAATTGTTCCAGTACGGCTACAACACTGGCATCTACCCAACAATGTGGAAAATTGCCTAGGTATGTCCTGTCCACAAAAAGCAGGACAAATCCAATCCGGCCAATTACAGCCCCATCAGTCTACTCTCAATCATCAGCAAAGTGATGGAAGGTGTCGTCGACAGTGCTATCAAGCGGCACTTACTCACCAATAACCTGCTCACCGATGCTCAGTTTGGGTTCCGCCAGGACCACTCGGCTCCTGACCTCATTACAGCCTTGGTCCAAACATGGATAAAAGAGCTGAATTCCAGAGGTGAGGTGAGAGTGACTGCCTTTGACATCAAGGCAGCATTTGACCGAGTGTGGCACCAAGGAGCCCTGGTAAAATTGACGTCAATAGGAATCAGGGGGAAAACTCTCCAGTGGCTGGAGTCATACCTAGCACAAAGGAAGATGGTAGTGGTTGTTGGAGGCCAATCATCTCAGCCCCAGGGCATTGCTGCAGGAGTTCCTCAAAGCAGTGTCCTAGGCCCAACCATCTTCAGCTGCTTCATCAATGACCTTCCCTCCAGCATAAGGTCAGAAATGGGGATGTTTGCTGATGATTGCACAGTGTTCGGTTCTATTCGCAACCCCTCAAATAACGAAGCAGTCCGAGCCCACTGCAGCAAGACCTGGACAATGTCCAGGCTTGGGCTCATCAGTGGCAAGTGACATTCGTGCCAGACAAGTGCCAGGCAATGACCATCTCCAACAAGAGAGAGTCTAACCACCTCCCCTTGACATTCAACTGCATTACCATCGCCGAATCCCCCGCCATCAACATCCTGGGGGTCACCATTTACCAGAAACTTAACTGGACCAGCCATATAAATAGTGTGGCTACAAGAGCAGGTCAGAAGCTGGGTATTCTGCAGCGAGTGACTCACCTCCTGACTCCCCAAAGCCTTTCCACCATCTACAAGGCACAAGTCAGGAGTGTGATGGAGTACTCTCCACTTGCTTGGATGAGTGCAGCTCCAACAACACTCAAGAAGCTCAACACCATCCAGGACAAAGCAGCCCGCTTGATTGGCACCCCATCCACCACCCTAAACATTCACTCCCTTCACCACCGGCACACAGTGGCTGCAGTGTGCACCATCCACAGGATACACAGCAGCAACTCGCCAAGGCTTCTTCGATAGCACCTCTCAAACCCGCGACCTCTACCACCTAGAAGGACAAGGGCAGCAGGTACATGGGAACAACACCACCTGCACGTTCCCCTCCAAGTCACACACCATCCCGACTTGGAAATATATCGCCGTTCCTTCATCGTCGCTGGGTCAAAATCCTGGAACTCCCTTCCTAACAGCAATAATACTCCTAGCAATACCTGGTAATACAACCAATTACTGGTAATAATCCTAGCAATAATTGGTAATACAACTCCTAGTTATTGCCCAGGGTTGTGTACATCAGTTATTGCCCGGGGTTGTATTATCAGTTAGTGAATTACATAGAATTATAGAATGTACAGCGCAGAAACAGGCCATTCAGCCCAACTGATCCATGCTGGTGTTTATGCTCCACATGAGTCACCTCCCACCCCTATTGCTGGGAGTATTAATGCAAGGAGCATTATGATCAGTTATTGTTGGGTGTATTATCACTTATTGCTACAATTTGTTTATTATCCAATACAATATATTATTTTTAATGTTGGTATTGAACTTTTCATTAATCAGAATTTGTTAATTAGTGGGGATATTCCCAATAGTCTACTCCTCTATTCAAAACTGCTATTCAATCCATCTGATAGTTTGAATTTTGAAGCACTAAATTACTGATTTGCTGCATTATTTGTGATGCCTAATTTGGATCATTCCACTTTTTTGCTAAAAACAATTTCCTTTTCCACCTGATTTAAATGACCCCCAGTTTACCTTCTCCTCTCAATGAATCAGTTTGCAACCCAGGGGCTTTGGAGCTGCAAAACCAACTGAGGCATCTTTACTTATAAAATGGGAGCAAAATATTAAATTAATACATATAATTTTAAATAGATATATAGAAATATAATTAATAAATAAAACCCCAGCAGGGCCCAGCTCACTGTCTGCAGCCTGAGCTTCCCCCCAAACCCACCCCGGCCCGGCCCGGCCCGGCCCGGCCCG
Source organism: Heptranchias perlo (assembly GCF_035084215.1). Lineage (NCBI taxonomy): Eukaryota > Metazoa > Chordata > Chondrichthyes > Hexanchiformes > Hexanchidae > Heptranchias > Heptranchias perlo. Next base: position 44,432,239 of record NC_090347.1, read on the forward strand.
GCCCATCAGGGGACGACTCCCCCCTGTCACTCCTGCTCCCCTCCCCTCCCTTACCCACCCCCGGTACCCGGTACCTGTGGTTGCCCGGCTCTCCCGGCCTGTTCAGCGCCATCTCTCCGCTAGACTGATGGAGAGAAGCGTCTGGAAACGGATTTAAACGGAGGGCGACACTGCCCCGCCCCCTCCTCCTCTTAAAGGGACAGCGACCTCGTCACGCCTTAAAGCGCCAATAACCGCTGGTCCCGCCTCTTAAAGGGACACTGAGCACCGGGTCACCTTAAATGGACAGCGACCACCCACGCTCACTAACATAGCAATGCCCTTTTTCCACACCTCAACAGGGCATTGACTGCTCACATTTGCCTTAAATGGACCACAACCCTTGGAAGAGGAGGAGGATGAGTTTAATGTCTGGCCCTTTCTATTCAATTCTTGGCCAGTTTCCTGGGGATGGAGGCTCATGTTTCACTGTGATACGATGTACAGTCCAAGAAAGAAGCCTAACCGGAAAAGTGTACAAATGTCTTAAGAGTTAGATACGGAGTAAAGCTCCCTCTACATTGTCCTATCAAACACTCCCAGGGCAGGTACAGCACGGGTTAGATACAGAGTAAAGCTCCCTCTACACTGTCCCATCAAACACTCCCAGGATAGGTACAGCACGGGTTAGATACAGAGTAAAGCTCCCTCTACACTGTCCCATCAAACACTCCCAGGGCAGATACAGCATGGGTTAGATACAGAGTAAAGCTCCCTCTACACTGTCCCATCAAACACTCCCAGGATAGGTACAGCACGGGTTAGATACAGAGTAAAGCTCCCTCTACACTGTCCCATCAAACACTCCCAGGATAGGTACAGCACGGGTTAGATACAGAGTAAAGCTCCCTCTACACTGTCCCATCAAACACTCCCAGGGCAGGTACAACATGGGTTAGATACAGAGTAAAGCTCCCTCTGCACTGTCCCATCAAACACTCCCAGGGCAGGTACAGCACGGGTTAGATACAGAGTAAAGCTCCCTCTACACTGTCCCATCAAACACTCCCAGGGCAGGTACAGCACGGGTTAGATACAGAGTAAAGCTCCCTCTACACTGTCCCATCAAACACTCCCAGGGCAGGTACAGCACGGGTTAGATACAGAGTAAAGCTCCCTCTGCACTGTCCCATCAAACACTCCCAGGGCAGGTACAGCACGGGTTAGATACAGAGTAAAGCTCCCTCTACACTGTCCCATCAAACACTCCCAGGGCAGGTACAGCACGGGTTAGATACAGAGTAAAGCTCCCTCTATACTGTCCCATCAAACACTCCCAGGGCAGGTACAGCACGGGTTAGATACAGAGTAAAGCTCCCTCTGCACTGTCCCATCAAACACTCCCAGGGCAGGTACAACATGGGTTAGATACAGAGTAAAGCTCCCTCTATACTGTCCCATCAAACTACACCAGTGGAACATTATCCCAGTTCCCACAACAGCTATCCTGTAGCCTTTGAGTAGGATTGCCAATTTGGCACTGTGGGCCGAGAACCAGAAGGAACTGTGAAGTGTGGCCTCCAAACTCTGTCACTATGTACTGTAACACAACTATCCAGGTGTTTCAAGTCTTGGAGCAGCTCCCTCTCTAGGATGATCTGGGACTGCAAGAATCCCATGGTTCATTTCAGGGGATAGGGCAGAGGAGGAAACAATGAACAGCTTGCTAGGCATCCACGTTGGTGTGGAACTGGAGTCTCATATAGGTCAGACCAGGTAAGGACAGCAGGTTCCTTCCCTAAAGGACAATCGTGAACCAGTTGGGTTTTTAATGACAATCCAACAGCTTCATGGTCACTTTTATCAATACCAGCTTTCTATTTCCAGATTTTTCAAACTGAATTTGAATTCTCAAACAGCCATGGTGGGATTTGAACTCACGTCCTCTGGATTATTGGGCACTACAATTTGCTCCTTGTTGAGTAGGCACATTTTTCATGCCGATTTTGGTTCTTTTATAGCACAAGCTGATTTTGTGAATTGGGAGCTAACCGAACGCTCCACAACCTTGCAGCAAGGAAGTTGGGGAATGATCTGGATTTGAAGTATCATTTTGACTTCATTCCAGTCAAGGGAATGTCGAGAGAAGGGTGGGGGGGGGGGGGTACAGTCTTATTTAATTAAACCAGTGTTATAGGGAAATATCTTTTAAAATTTTCATACTTGGCCTTTCCCAGTGCCTAAAGTGGTTGAAACAGCAAGCAATACAAACCAGAGGGTCCCAAGTTCAGTCCCCAGCTTCTGCTGAGTGAGCTGATCTCAGCCAGGGCAGTGATAGAGATGTTACAATTGGTCCCTAACACAGAAAGGGGAAAAAATCAGCCAGGGATTCCACTCATTGCTGAAAAAGTGCTGCATCCGACCTGCCAGTTACCCTCCCCATGGTCAAACAGCCCGTTAGCACACACTGTCTGGCTAACAGAGGAAGAGTGACCATTTGGTTCAGGCAGCAGGGGAGGAAAACCTACAAAAAATGGCCAATTGCAACTGCAAACAAAAATTTCGACTTACAAGTTTGGCACTTGACTCTGATGTTTTTTATATCCTTGGCTACACTGAACTTAGGTATGTCCTGTCCACAAAAAGCAGGACAAATCCAATCCGGCCAATTACCGCCCCATCAGTCTACTCTCAATCATCAGCAAAGTGATGGAAGGTGTCGTCGACAGTGCTATCAAGCGGCACTTACTCACCAATAACCTGCTCACCGATGCTCAGTTTGGGTTCCGCCAGGACCACTCGGCTCCAGACCTCATTACAGCCTTGGTCCAATCATGGACAAAAGAGCTGAATTCCAGAGGTGAGGTGAGAGTGACTGCTCTTGACATCAAGGCAGCATTTGACCGAGTGTGGCAACAAGGAGCCCTGGTAAAATTGACGTCAATGGGAATCAGGGGGAAAACTCTCCAGTGGCTGGAGTCATACCTAGCACAAAGGAAGATGGTAGTGGTTGTTCGAGGCCAATCATCTCAGCCCCAGGACATTGCTGCAGGAGTTCCTCAAGGCAGTGTCCTAGGCCCAACCATCTTCAGCTGCTTCATCAATGACCTTCTCTCCATCATGTCAGAAATGGGGATGTTTGCTGATGATTCCACAATGTTCAGTTCCATTCGCAACCCCTCAAATATTGAAGCAGTCCGAGCCCGCGTGCAGCAAAACTGGGACAACATCCAGGCTTGGGCTCATAAGTGGCAAGTAACATTCGCGCCAGATAAGTGCCAGGCAATGACCATCTCCAACAAGAGTCTAACCACCTCCCCTTGACATTCTACGGCATTACCATCGCCAAATCCCCCATCAACATCCTGGGGGTCACCATTGACCAGAAACTTAACTGGACCAGCCATATAAATACTGTGGCTACGAGAGCAGGTCAGAGGCTGGGTATTCTGCGGCGAGTGACTCACCTCCTGACTCCCCAAAGCCTTTCCACCATCTACAAGGCACAAGTCAGGAGCGTGATGGAATACCCTCCATTTGCTTGGATGAGTGCAGCTCCAACAACACTCAAAAAGCTCGACACCATCCAAGATAAAGCAGCCCGCTTGATTGGCACCCCATCCACCACCCTAAACATTCACTCCCTTCACCACTGGCGCAATGTGGCTGCACTGTGTACCATCCACAGGAAGCACTGCAGCAACTCGCCAAGGCTTCTTCGACAGCACCTCCCAAACCCGCGACCTCTACCACCTAGAAGGACAAGAGCAGCAGGTACATGGGAACAACACCACCTGCACGTTCCCCTCCAAGTCACACACCATCCCGACTTGGAAATATATCGCCGTTCCTTCATCACCGCTGGGTCAAAATCCTGGAACTCCCTTCCTAACAGCACTGTGGGAGAACCGTCACCACACGGACTGCAGCGGTTCAAGAAAGCGGCTCACCACCACCTTTTCAAGGGCAATTAGGGATAGGCAATAAATGCCGGCCTTGCCAGCGACGCACACATCCCATGAACGAATAATTTAAAAAACCAGCTCCTTTACTGCAACAAATAGGGGGATTAAATTCCATTATCTAGCCCCATGCTGGGCTGGAGACTGATGTTCTGGAACAGCCAAGTATGAAGGGCTGACCTTGATATAACAGACTGGGCTTGTAACCCAGAATTAACCCCGGGCGCACACCAAGTATTGCAGTTTCTCCTCCGCTCCAGTAATTGGGCTCTCTACACAATCAGAGAAAGAACTTGCACGTATAATGCTCTTTACAGCCATTGAAGTACTTCTGAAGCCTGGTCTCTGTTGTAATTAGGTAATGCGGCAGCCAATTTGCAAACGGTAATGAGATAATGACCAGATAATCTGTTTTTAGTGACGATGGTTGAGGAATAGTGGCCAGGACACCGGGGAGAACTCCCCTGCTCATCCTCAAATAGAACCACGGGATCTTTTATGTTCATCACTCCCTCAGCACTACACTGGGAGTGTCGGCCTGGGATTGTGTGCACAATTCTCTGGAGTGGGGCTTGAACCCACAACCTTCTGATTCAGGAGAGAGTGCTACCCACTGAGCCTAGGCTGACACCATCATGCTGAATCCGTAGCGCCCTGGTTGGGTCGCAATGCAAGTACAGCATTCAGCACTGGTCGACAAGATACAAAGGAGATATCCATACCTTAGGGGCAATGCAGAGAAGGGAATGAATCTGTTCTCCAGTGCATGGAGTTACAAAACACAGAACTCTTTAGCTTAAATGGTGAATGAAAGAGAACCTCACAGAGGTGTACAAGAAACAAGCAGAATAGAAAAGGTGAATCCAGTGCACTATTTTCAGCTGAAATTGGACAGGGAAGCCACTGATATCAATTAGCAAAAGGCAGAAGGGGAGGAAAGTTAGCCAGGGTTCCCACCTCTACCTCTCGGCTCACACACAGAATGGCCACTTGAATGAGGTACTGGGCGATACCCAGGACCCGTATCCCAGCGTGGGCCAGCCCCTTAAAGAGAGGACGGGAAGGAAAGAAAGCGAAGGGAGAGACAACTCATTCTTGTATAATATTTTGCTTCAGGAGAGGGGAGGTTTCCGGTCGCACAGCTCCTGCTAACACACCATTAGAGGGAGGAACAGGCAGGAGCACTCGTTCAACACTGAACATAAGCTTTATTTTAAAATAGATAAAGTTACATCTGTAGAGGGCACAGGCAGGGGACGATTACAAATCACTGATGGGCTTGTGCGGCCAGTAGGGATATTTCTCCATGTCCAGTTTGGTTTCAGGGAAAGCATCATTCAGATCCTCGATGGTCATCTGGTCAAATGGAATCATGCTTTTGAATTTCGCCAGCTAGAACACAACAAGTGAGCAGAACAAATGAAAATCGTAAATTTTACAGCACACCGATGACCAGATGGTACAGGTCTTCCCTCTGGGAATCCACTCCCTCCCCTCCCCCTCCCCCCCCCCCCCCCCCCCCCCCAAAAAAAAATTTCCTCGTACACCATGCCAAATGGTCCCCATGTGTGCACTCTAGTCCTGGGCTCTGAGCCAGGCTCTGGTTGTGCTTTGAACTTTGCCCAGAAAGCGCATCAGTGTGGGGATCAGGCGAGGTGGACGACTGGGCGGCAAAAAGAGAACTGGGACCTGGAAGCATAGGGGCAGAGTCCGGGCGAGGGCAGTGCAAGACGGCAGCCGGGACGGGGATCGTGCAAGTTAGTATCCATGGGAGGAGGTTGGAGAGGCAATAAAAGGCAATCCTATGCACTGGCACCGAGACCTGAACCTTTATATCATTTTGGAAAGAGCGGGGCTTGGAACGACTGCTGCGGCCATTCTTCGATGAAGCTTGGGGTTAGGGGGAGGGGACAATGATACCAAGATAAACCTGTCTTCGTGGCCAAGTCTACGCTCTTATGCATTATCTGTGCAAGCAGCGCTCTCACTGCTCTAGTCCAATCAAACTTGGTTAAGCTCCCCCAGTGGGTCAGTGGTAAAGCCAACATGTAATGGAACCACGCAGACCAGAAAGGCCCAGGTTCAATTCGCAGGCTGTGCTGGGTTGGCAGGTCTCAGAGAAGGTGGCAATTGCTTCCAGAACCCAGGCCCAGGTAAGGGAGGCAAAAACAGTCAGGGCTCATCGTGCCACTCAGCGACCCCTGCGGGGAAATGCACATGTAGCTGTCAGGTGAGGACATTATCAGATACTGCAAAGTCCCCAGACTTCAGTGGCCTGCTGGCACGTACTGAAGAACAGCTATTCGTGTGACGTGTCAAGAGAACAACCTATGCCCGCGGAACTCACTCCCCGGGGGAGAGCCACGCCTGCCGAAACCCGCTCCCTGGGGGAGAATCAGTACCCTGGAAGTACAATTTCAAAATTTGCAGATGACACCAAATTGGAGGGCGTAGTTAATACTGAGGACTGCGACAAAATACAAGATGGCATTAATAAACTTGCCGAATGGGCAATTGGCAAATGTATTTCAATACGGTAAGTGTGAGGTGGTACATTTAGGTAGGAGAAATAAGGAGGCCACAAACTCCTTGGAAAAGAGTCTAAACGTGGTAGAGGAGCAAAGGTATCTGGGAGCACAGATACACCAATCGCTAAAAGCAGCAACACAGGTTAACAAGGTCATGAAAAAAGCAAACAAAACATTGGGGTTCATTTCTAGAGGGATATAACTGGAAAGCAGAGAAGTTATGTTAAACTTGTATAGAACCCTGGTTAAACCACACCGCACAGTTCTGGCCTCCATATTAGAAAAAGGATATAGAAGGTGCAAAAATGAATTACAAGCATGATACCAGAACTGAGAGGTTATAACTTTCAGGAAAGACTGAACGGGCTGGGGCTTTTTCCTCTACAAAAAGAGAACGCTGAGGAGTGACCTAATAGAGTTCTTTAAAGTTATGGAGGGGTTTGATAGGGTTCACGTAGAGAAGATGTTTCCACCTGCGGGAAAGTCCAAGATTGGGGGTCATAAATATAAGATAGTCACGAAGAAATCCAATTAGGAATTCAGGAGAAACTTCTTTACTCAAAGAGTGGTTAGAATGTGAAACTTGCTCCACATGGAATAGTTGAGGTGAATAGCATGGATACATTAAAGGGGAAGCTAGATAATTACATCTCGCAGTAAGGAGTGGAAGGATACACTGATACGGTGAGATAAAGCAGGGTCGGAGGAGACTCGTGTGGAGCATAAACGCTGGCACAGGCCAGTTGGGCCGAATGGCCTGTTTCTGTGCTGAAAATTCTATATAGCGTCCGCGGAACCCTGCGCCCCAGCGAGCGCCGGCGCCCGCGGAACCCTGCGCCCCAGCGAGCGCCGGCGCCCGCGGAACCGCGCCCCAGCGAGCGCCGGCGCCCGCGGAACCGCGCCCCAGCGAGCGCCGGCGCCCGCGGAACCGCGCCCCAGCGAGCGCCGGCGCCCGCGGAACTGCGCCCCAGCGAGCGCCGGCGCCCGCGGAACCGCGCCCCAGCGAGCGCCGGCGCCCGCGGAACCGCGCCCCAGCGAGCGCCGGCGCCCGCGGAACCGCGCCCCAGCGAGCGCCGGCGCCCGCGGAACCGCGCCCCAGCGCCTTTGGGAGAGGGGGACTTGGAAATTTTAAAATATCTGATGGTCACCGCAGGTAGCTTTTTGGGCATGGAAGCAGGCACATACACCGTTTTATTACCTCTTTCTCATATTTGGAAATCCGCTCCTTTGAAGCCTGGACGTAGACTTGAGCACTCTTGTTCTGTTGAATAAAAGGAAGCAACTAATCAAACGGAGACCCAGGATATTACAAGAGTCCATCTGACTGGAGAACTCCGATAGGTCAGCATCAAATACAAGAAAAAGGCTCAGTACTCACAGCCTCTTGCTCCTGGGCATTAATCTTCTCACTCTGTGTGTCAACGGGTTCTGGAATCTTCAAAGCACCGTACTGTCGGGGGCGAGAGAGAGAAAATATAAAGTGTAAATATCCTGGTAACAGACACTCCTGCAACCCTCGCCCCCTCCCCGTCCTCTCAAACAGACAAGACTGGAATTATATTTACTTGCTGTTGCACCAAGGAATCTGACACAAGTCTACATATACTACATTGGAAATCCAGAAGTGTGTTGGGGGAAGATAGCAGGGGTCCCCTCTGCCTTGCCCCACCTCTGCGCTGTTCTGAAATTCTCAATGCAGTGAGATTCAAGAAGAGATCTGTTCAGGGGAGGACCGGGGACATGCATTTAAACTACCCAAGAGTAGGAATACGCTAGATGTGAAGCGGTTGTTCTTCTCCCAGAGAGTAGTGAACCCCTGGAATGTGTTGCCGGCTGGCGTGATGGGTGCTGACTCTCTGCAATCTTTCAAAAGGGAGCTGGACCGGTTCTTGACTGGGGCAGAGATCGCATCATATAGAAGGTAACTGGATTAACAGATCATGTACACGTGGTCGACGGGAGGGGGTCAAAGAGGAATATTCCAGATATACCCCCCCCCCCCCCCCCCACTTCTTCTCCCCCCTTCTTGGTCCTGGGTTTTTTTTTCACATTTTTTGCCTCTTCCAGGAGATCACATGGCAGCTGGGGGTTTTGGTGTGGGGAGGGGGGTAAGGACACTCCAGGTATAAGTGCAGGACAGGCTTGATGGACCGGCTGGTCTTTTCTTGCCCGTCATTTCTGTATGTGCGTAAGACTTTATTTGGCACCCTGCAGCAAATGCCTCTCCACAGCAAAGAAGGTCCCATCGAATCAAAACACTCTGGTGGCACAGCGGGTAAAAGCATCGAGTCATTCACACCTCAAGGTGCCGGTTTCAATTCTCAGCCTGTGCAAAGTTAGCTGGTCTCACCAGTCGAGGTGCTGAGATCAGCCTCGGCTCCCCGTCTAGGCAGAGGAAGAACCAGGTGGGGATCCCATTCCCGACTCCTGCTGCTAAGCATGCGCTTGGGGGAGTCAGCCAAGAACAGGATGGACCTGGGTTGTGACGCTCCCCGTGGTCAAATAGTCTGCCAACGGGGTATATGCTCAGGCGTGAGTGCCCGCCACCCACAGAACTGAACCTCCGAACCAAAGTACGCCCCTAGAGGCAGAAAATCACTCTTTGCAGCTTTGGATTCGCTGGGGGATGGAGAATTCATCTGAAGAGGCAATTAACCAGGATGCTGATTTGATTTTTCCCTCAAAGGCTCCCCACACCCATTAAAATCCCACCCAGTCAAATCCCTCTCCTGCTCTCTCCATTACATAGAATGTACAACACAGAAACTGGCCATTCGGCCCAACAGGTGATTATGCTCCAGATGAGTCTCCTCCCTTCCTACTTCATCTAACCCTATCAGCATATCCTTCTAGTCCTTTCACCCTCCAGTATTTATCTAGCTTCCCATTAAATGTATCTATGCTAGTCGCCTCAACTACTCCTTGTGGTAGCAAGTTCCACATTCTAACCACTCACTGGGTAAAGAAGTTTCTCCTGAATTCCCTATTGGATTTATTAATAACTATCTTATATTTATGACCCGTAGTTTTGATTGCCCCCGCAAGTGGAAACATCTTCACTATGTCTACCCTATCAAACCCAAAGACCTCTATCAGGTCAGCCCTCAGTCTTCTCTTTTCTAGAGAAAAGAGCCCCAGCCTGTTCAATCTTTCCTGATAGGTATAACCTCTCAGTTCTGGTCTCATCCTAGTAAATCTTTTTTGCACCTTCTCCAGTACCTCTATATCCTTTCTATAATATGGAGACCAGAACTGTTCACAGTACTCCAAGTGTGGTCTGACCAATGTTCTATACAAGTTTAACATAACTTCTCTACTTTTCAATTCTATCCCTCTAGAAATGAACCCCAGCGCTTGATTTGCCTTTCTTTATGGCCTTATTAATCTGCGTCGTTACTTTTAGTAATTTGTGTATCTGTATCCCCAGATCCCTTTGCTCCTCTACCCCATTTAGACTCTTGTTTTCCAAGGAGTATGTGGCCTCAGTCTTCCTGCCAAAATGTAACACCTCACACTTATCTATATTGAAATTCATTTGCCAATTACACAGCCATTCTGCAAGATTATTAATGTCTCACCATATTTTGTCGCAGTTCTCCTCAGTATTAACTGTACCCCCCAATTTGGGGTCATCCGCAAATTTTGAAATCGTAGTGCCGATTCCTGAGTCCAAATCCTTTATATAAATTGTGAACAGTGGTCCCAGCACCGATCCCTGTGGAACACCACTTCCCACCTTTTGCCAGTCTGAGTAACTACCTTTAACCTCTACTCTCTGTTTTCCGTTTTGTAGCCAGCTTGATATCCATTCTGCTACTTGTCCCTGACTCCACATGCTCCAATCTTAGTCATGAGTCTACAATGCAGTACCTTATCGAAGGCCTTTCGAAAATCCAAATATATTACATCGACGACATTACCCTTGTCTACTCTGTTACTTCTTCAAAGAATTCATTAAGATTGTCAAGCATGACCTTCCCTTTTGACATCCGTGCTGCCTACTCTATTATACTTTCAGTTTCTAGATGTTTTTCCATTACATCTTTGAGTAAGGATTCCGTTATCTTTCCTACCCTATACCCTTTAATATCCCACCCAGTCTAATCCTGCTCACTCCCCATATCCTTTAATATCCCACCCAGTCTAATCCCACTCTCCTGCTTGCTCCCCATACCCTTTAATTTCCCACCTAGTATAACCCCACTCTCTGCTCACTCCCCATACCATTTAATAACCCACCCAGTCTAATCCCTCTCCTCAATCCCCATACCCTTTAATAACCCATCTAGTCTAATCCCACACTGGGATTTTTCTCCTTTGAGCAGAGAAGGTTGAAGTGAGATTTAATCGAGGTGTTCAAAATTATGGACAGGTTACATAAAAACACAGAAAATAGGAGCGGAGTGGGACATTCGGCCCTTCGAGCCTGCTCCACCATTCAATATGATCATGGCTGATCCTCTATCTCAATACCATATTCCCGCTCTCTCCCCATACCCCTTGGTGCCTTTTGTGTCTAGAAATCTACCTAGCTCCTTCTTAAATATATTCAGTGATTTGGCCTCCACAGCCTTCTGTGGCAGAGAATTCCACAGGTTCACCACCTTCTGAGTGAAGAAATTTCTCATCTCAGTCCTAAATGTCCTACCCAGTATCCTGAGACTGTGACCCCTCGTTCTGGACCCTCAGCCAGGGGAAACATCCTCCCTACATCCAGTCTGTCTAGCCCAGTCAGAATTTTATACATTTCAATGAGATCTCCTCTCATTCTTCTAAACTCAAGTGAATACAGGCCGAGTCGACCCAATCTCTCCTCATACGACAGTCCTGCCATCCCAGGAATCAGTCTGGTGAACCTTCGCTGCACTCCCTCTATGACAAGTATATCCTTTCTTAGGTAAGGAGACCAAAACTGCACACAATACTCCAGGTGTGGTCTCACCAAGGTCCTGTATAACTGCAATAAGACATCCTTACTCATGTACTCAAATCCTCTTGCAATGAAGGCCAACATACTATTTGCCTTCCTAACTGCTTGCTGCACCTGCATGTTTGCTTTCAGTGACTGGTGTTCAAGGACACCCAGGTCCCTTTGCACATCAACATTTCCCAATCTATCACTATCACCACCTGCCACCCCGAAAAAGACCCATTTATTCCTACTCTCTGTTTCCTGTCTGTTAACCAATTTTCAATCCATGCCAGTATATTACCCCCGATCCCATGTGCTTTAATTTTGCACACTAACCTCTTATGTGGGACTTTATCAAAGGCTTTCTGAAAATCCAAATACACAACATCCACTGGCTCTCCCCCATCTATTCTACCAGTTACATCCTCAAAAAACTCCAGTGGGTTTGTCAAATACAATTTCCCTTTCATAAATTCATGTTGACTTTGTCTAATCCCATTGATATTTTCTCAGTGCCCTGTTATCACATCCTTTATAATAGACTCTAGCATTTTCCCTACTACTGATGTTAGGCTAACTGGTCTGTAGTTCCCTGTTTTCTCTCTCCCTCCTTTTTTAAATAGTGGGGTTACATTTGCCACCCTCCAATCTGTAGGAACTGTTCCATAATCTATAGAATTTTGGAAGATGACAACCAACGCATCCACTGTTTCCACGGCTACCTCTTTTAGTACTCTGGGATGCAGATTATCAGGCCCTGGGGATTTATCGGCTTTCAGTCCCATTAATTTCTCCAGCACTATTTTTTCACGAATACTAATTTCCTTTAATTCCTCCTTCTCACTAGTCCCTTGGTTCCCTCGCATTTCTGGGAAGTTATTTGTGTCCTCTTCCATGAAGACCGAACCAAAGTATTTGTTTAATTGCTCTGCCATTTTCCTGTTCCCCATTATAAATTCTCCCATTTCTGCCTGTAAGGGACCTACATTTGTCTTCACTAATATTTTTCTTTTTACATACTTGTAGAAGCTTTTACAGTCCACTTTTATGTTCCTTGCAAGTTTACTCTCATACTCTATTTTTCCCCTCAATCAATCTCTTGGTCCTTTTTTGCTGAATTCTAATCTGCTCCCAATCCTCAGGCTTGCTACTTTTTCTGGCAACTTTATATGACTCCTCTTTGGATCTAATACTATCCTTAATGTCTTTTGTTAGCCATGGATGGGCCGCTTTTCCTTTTGTGTTTTTGCACCAGAAAGGAATGTATAACTGTTGCAATTCACGCATTCGTTCCTTAAATGTTACATTCCTCTTTTTCAAGCAACTATCTAATTCCCTTTTAAAAGCATTCCCGAGACGGTCAGGTTTAAACACTGAGGGCCATTCTGTGGGTTTCCCTGCCTGTTCAGAGCCACACACACACACAGCTATCCAAACACACACAGCACTGTTGCACCACACCTTCTTTTCGAACTCATCCACCAAACCAGCCTTCGCAACCACTTTCCGGTAATAGCTCCAGTCAATGGCCGGAGGTTTCTCAGCAAGGGACGTTAACCTGTGGGAAACAGAAAGTTACCAGCAATGAACAGATGCCCCCCGACCCCCCCAAGCCCCCCCTCACCTCACAAGAGGCATGCGCATCAGGAGGTAATTTCTTGCTTTTTTGCATGAATTTTGTAGGGATCATCGACCTGAAATGTTAACTCTGTTTTTCTCTCCAGAGATGCTGCCTGACCAGCATTTTCTATTTTTATATAGGGGATATCAAGGCTGGGGAATGCTACACTTTACATTTTAGGCACCCAGTCTCAGCATTTAGCTCAGTTACAGAAGGGCTTTCAAAAAGGTAAAGCTCCCTCTGCATAGTCTCATCAAACCGTGCTATCCTGTTCTGGAAGTGTTGATGGGACAGTGTAGAGGGAGCTTTACTCTGTATCTAACCCATGCTGTACCTGCCCTGGGAGTGTTTGATGGGACAGTATAGAGGGAGTTTTACTCTGTATCTAACCCGTGCTGTACCTGCCCTGGGAGTGAGGGAGTTTGCCTGCCATGGATTTACATCAGACTTGCTGCCCATCACCACACATTCCTGCACTGGGAGCATGCTTGGTGACCAGCACTGAGATACGGGGGCACTGACCTGCCTGATAGAGTGTCGCTTCGGGTTTTCAGTGCATTGAACATGGGTCTCTGGTTGGGTGGGACCCGTTCGCCAAACGCCAACCAGTCAACGGCTTTCACAGCAACTCTTCGACTCGACATCTTCAAATTCTGGAAATAGAGAGAGAACACCGGAGAGACTGAGACCACGGAAATCAGAGCACTGACCGGAGAAACCAAGACCGTGGAAATCAGAGCACTGACCGGAGAGACCGAGACCGTGGAAATCAGAGCACTGACCAGAGACCGAGACCGCGGAAATCAGAGCACTGACCAGAGACCGAGACCGTGGAAATCAGAGCACTGACCAGAGACCGAGACCGTGGAAATCAGAGCACTGACCAGAGACCGAGACCGTGGAAATCAGAGCACTGACCAGAGACCGAGACCGTGGAAATCAGAGCACTGACCGGAGAGACCGAGACCGTGGAAATCAGAGCACTGACCAGAGACCGAGACCGTGGAAATCAGAGCACTGACCAGAGACCGAGACCGTGGAAATCAGAGCACTGACCAGAGACCGAGACCGTGGAAATCAGAGCACTGACCAGAGACCGAGACCGTGGAAATCAGAGCACTGACCAGAGACCGAGACCGTGGAAATCAGAGCACTGACCATGCGCAGTGCAATGGGTTATCGTGTTGAAGCATATACCACTGTATATCAAGCTACAAGCGCTGCTGTGATACACGACACGCATAACTGCTGCCTTTCAAGGTGTTTGGAACTTTGACTCTGTCCATTTTCTCTGTCTCTCCCATGTGCTTATCTATGAAATGGCCCTTATCTCTCTAACTGCCACATAGGAGCCACCAATATTGGGGAACTATTCATGAGACCAAAAACAGTAACGTTGCACACAAACTCTGGCAGCTGTGTTCATCTTTAACATTTCTAGTTACTCTTCAATCACAGCCCATATCTCCACTACCCCAACTCTCCCTTCCCTCCAGAGACCCAACTCTTCACTCGAGGCCCATCACTCTGGTCCCCTAACTCTCCCATCACAGCCTATCATTCTAGTCCCCTAATTCAAAACATTTATTCCAAACATTTCTCATCATTGGAGTAGAGATTCTCCCTAATATGGATTTTAAAATATATTTAAACCCTTTGCAGGAAATCGTGGGCTTCCTTTATCGCATCTAGTGTTTAATGTATCTTGACAAGATTGCTCATTAATCACTTCAGACTCGAGTTTCTCTAACAGATCTTCAGAGCTCGCCTCCTTTACACAGATCAGTCTTGTTGCTTCTCTCTGCACCTTCCACTCAGTGATAGCAGTTTCGCCTTTTAAGTTCAAAGTTCATATGTTCAAGCCCCTTGCCTGAGACTTGTGCGCAATATCTCCGATGACACAGGGTAGTACTGAGGGAGTGCTGCACTGTTGGAGGTGTAGTCGACCTTTTTAGGTGAACATAAAAGATCTCCCATGGCACAACCTCACTCTCTCCCCGACACTGGCTCCATATAGCCCCCCGACTCCTGGCCGCACACCACCCCGTCTCTCCCACTGCCCCTTCCTGACCCCATTCCCCCACTCCGCCCCCGGTCCTCTCCATATTCAGCCCTATCTGTCGTCCCCATCCCTATCCCTTCCTCTCAATACCTCCCACCCTGCATCTAACCTCCCTCTTTACCTTGGCGCCCACCTTTCCCCTCCTCTTGCACCCTGTTACCCCCTTCCCTTCTCCTCACCTGTCCCACCGTTCCTTCTCTCCTCACCTGTCCCCCCCCCCCATTACCCCCCTCCTCCTCACCTGCCCACTGATACCCCGTCCTCCTCACCCCATCTCCCCCCCCCGTTACCCTCCTCCTCCCCTGTCTTTCTCCCCCCCCTCCCCCGTTACCCTCCTCCTCCCCTGTCTCCCCCTCCCCCGTTACCCTCCTCCTCCCCTGTCTCCCCCTCCCCCGTTACCCTCCTCCTCCCCTGTCTCCCCCTCCCCCGTTACCCTCCTCCTCCCCTGTCTCCCCCTCCCCCGTTACCCTCCTCCTCCCCTGTCTCCCCCTCCCCCGTTACCCTCCTCCTCCCGTCTCCCCCGTTACCCTCCCCCTCCCCCGTTACCCTCCTCCTCCCGTCTCCCCCTCCCCTGTTACCCTCCTCCTCCCCTGTCTCCCCCTCCCCCGTTACCCTCCTCCTCCCCTGTCTCCCCCTCCCCCGTTACCCTCCTCCTCCCCGTCTCCCCCTCCCCCGTTACCCTCCTCCTCCCCGTCTCCCCCTCCTCCGTTACCTTCCTCCTCCACGTCTCTCCCCACCCCCGTTACCCTCCTCCTCCCGTCTCCCCCTCCCCCGTTACCCTCCTCCTCCCGTCTCCCCCTCCCCCGTTACCCTCCTCCCCTGTCTCCCCCTCCCCCGTTACCCTCCTCCTCCCGTCTCCCCCTCCCCCGTTACCCTCCTCCTCCCGTCTCCCCCTCCCCCGTTACCCTCCTCCTCCCGTCTCCCCCTCCCCCGTTACCCTCCTCCTCCCGTCTCCCCCTCCCCCGTTACCCTCCTCCTCACCTGTCTCCCCCCCGGTTACCCTCCTCCTCCTCATCTGTCTCCCCCCCGGTTACCCTCCTCCTCCTCATCTGTCTCCCCCCCGGTTACCCTCCTCCTCCTCATCTGTCTCCCCCCCGGTTACCCTCCTCCTCCTCATGTGTCTCCCCCCCGGTTACCCTCCTCCTCCTCATCTGTCTCCCCCCCGGTTACCCTCCTCCTCCTCATGTGTCTCCCCCCCGGTTACCCTCCTCCTCCTCATCTGTCTCCCCCCCGGTTACCCTCCTCCTCCTCACCCGTCTCTTCCCCCCCCCGGTTACCCTCCTCCTCCTCACCCGTCTCTCCCCCCCCCCCCGGTTACCCTCTTCCTCACCTGTGTCCCCCCCCCCGGTCACCCTCCTCCTCCCCTGTCCCCCCACCCCCGTTACCCTCCTCCTCCCGTCTCCCCCTCCCCCGTTACCCTCCTCCTCCCGTCTCCCCCTCCCCCGTTACCCTCCTCCTCCCGTCTCCCCCGTTACCCTCCTCCTCCCGTCTCCCCCTCCCCCATCTCCCCCTCCCCCGTTACCCTCCTCCTCCCCCGTCTCCCCCTCCCCCGTTACCCTCCTCCTCCCCCGTCTCCCCCTCCCCCGTTACCCTCCTCCTCCCCCGTCACCCTCCTCCCCCGTTATCCTCCTCCTCCCCCCCCCTCCTCCTCCCCCCCCGTTACCCTCCTCCATACCTGTCCTCCCCCCCACCCCCGGTTACCCTCCTCCTCACCTGTCCCCCCCCCGGTTACCCTCCTCCTCACCTGTCCCCCCACCGGGTTACCCTCCTCCTCACCTGTCTCCCCCCACCCCCGTTACCCTCCCCATCTCCTGTCTCCCCTCACCCCCGTTACCGTCCTCCTCACCTGTCTCTTTCCCCCCCCCCCCCGTTAACCTCCTCCTCACCTCCGTTACCCTCCTCCTCACCTGTCTCCCCCTCCCCCGTTACCCTCTTCCATCCCTGTCTCTCCCCACCCCCGTTACCCTCCTCCTCACCTCCCTCCTCCTCCCCCGTTACCCTCTTCCTCACCTCCCTCCTCCTCCCCCGTTACCCTCTTCCTCCCGTCTCCGCCTCCCCGTTACCCTCCTCCTCCCCCTCCCCCGTCTCCCCCCTCCCCCGTCTCCCCCCTCCCCCCCGGTTACCCTCCTCCTCACCTGTCCTCCCCCCCCGTTACCCTCCTCCTCACCTGTCCTCCCCCCCGTTACCCTCCTCCTCACCTGTCCTCCCCCCCGTTACCCTCCTCCTCACCTGTCCTCCCCCCCCCGTTACCCTCCTCCTCACCTGTTCCCCCCCCCCCGTTACCCTCCTCCTCACGTGTCCCCACCCCCCCCCCCGTTACCCTCCTCCTCCCCTGTCCCCCCACCCCGGTTACCCTCCTCCTCACCGGTTACCCTCCTCCTCACCTGTCCGCCCCCCCACCCCGGTTACCCTCCTCCTTACCTGTCCCCCCCCACCCCCCGGTTACCCTCCTCCCCACCTGACGCCCCCCCCCCCGGTTACCCTCCTCCTCACCTGACCCCACCCCCCAGGTTACCCTCCTCCTCACCTGTCCCCCCCAACTCACCTGTCCCTCCCACCCCCCCCCTGGTTACCCTCCTCCTCACCTGTCCCCCCCGCACTCACCTGTCCCCCCCCCCCGGTTACCCTCCTCCTCCTCCTCACCCGTCTCCCCCCCCCCCCCCCCCCCCCGGTTACCCTCCTCCTCCTCCTCACCCGTCTTCCCCCCCCCCCCCCCCCCGGTTACCCTCCTCCTCCTCCTCCTCACCCGTCTCTTCCCCCCCCCCGGTTACCCTCCTCCTCCTCCTCACCCGTCTATCCCCCCCCCCCCCCCGGTTACCCTCCTCCTCCTCACCCGTCTCTCCCCCCCCCCCCCCCCGGTTACCCTCCTCCTCCTCCTCACCCGTCTTCCCCCCCCCCCCGGTTGCCCTCCTCCTCCTCCTCCTCACCCGTCTCTCCCCCCGGTTACCCTCCTCCTCCTCACCCGTCTTCCCCCCCCCCCCCCCCCCGGCTACCCTCCTCCTCCTCCTCACCCGTCTTCCCCCCCCCCCCCCCCCCCGGCTACCCTCCTCCTCCTCCTCACCCGTCTCCGCCCCCCCCCCGGTTACCCTCCTCCTCCTCCTCACCCGTCTTCCCCCCCCGCCCCCCGGTTACCCTCCTCCTCCTCCTCACCCGTCTTTCCCCCCCCCACCCCCCCCCCGGCTACCCTCCTCCTCCTCCTCACCCGTCTTCCCCCCCCCCCCCCCCGGCTACCCTCCTCCTCCTCCTCACCCGTCTCCGCCCCCCCCCGGTTACCCTCCTCCTCCTCCTCACCCGTCTTCCCCCCCCCCCCCCCCGGTTACCCTCCTCCTCCTCCTCACCCGTCTTCCCCCCCCGCCCCCCGGTTACCCTCCTCCTCCTCCTCACCCGTCTTCCCCCCCCGCCCCCCGGTTACCCTCCTCCTCCTCCTCACCCGTCTTCCCCCCCCGCCCCCCGGTTACCCTCCTCCTCCTCCTCACCCGTCTTCCCCCCCCCCGGTTACCCTCCTCCTCCTCCTCACCCGTCTTCCCCCCCCCCGGTTACCCTCCTCCTCCTCCTCACCCGTCTTTCCCCCCCCCCCCCCCCCCCGGTTACCCTCCTCCTCCTCCTCACCCGTCTCCCCCCCCCCCCCCCCGGTTACCCTCCTCCCTCACCCGTCTTTCCCCCCCCCCGGTTACCCTCCTCCTCACCCGTCTTCCCCCCCCCCCCCCCCCCCCCCCCCGGTACCCTCCTCCTCCTCCTCCTCACCCGTCTCCCCCCCCCCCCCCCGGTTACCCTCCTCCTCCTCCTCACCCGTCTCTTCCCCCCCCCCCCCCCCGGTTACCCTCCTCCTCCTCCTCACCCGTCTCTCCCCCCCCCCCCCCGGTTGCCCTCCTCCTCCTCACCCGTCTCTTCCCCCCCCCCTGGTTACCCTCCTCCTCCTCACCCGTCTCTTCCCCCATCTTCCCCCCCCCCCCCTGGTTACCCTCCTCCTCCTCACCCGTCTTCCCCCCCCCCCCCCGGTTACCCTCCTCCTCCTCCTCACCCGTCTTCCACCCCCCCCCGGCTACCCTCCTCCTCACCCGTCTCCGCCCCCCCCCGGTTACCCTCCTCCTCCTCCTCACCCGTCTCTTCCCCCGCCCCCCGGTTACCCTCCTCCTCCTCCTCACCCGTCTCTTCCCCCGCCCCCCGGTTACCCTCCTCCTCCTCCTCACCCTCTTTCCCCCCCCCCCCCCCGGTTACCCTCCTCCTCCTCCTCACCCGTCTTCCCCCCCCCCCGGTTACCCTCCTCCTCCTCCTCACCCGTCTTCCCCCCTCCCCCCCCCCCCCCCCCCCCCCGGTTACCCTCCTCCTCCTCACCCGTCTTCCCCCCCCCCCCCGGTTACCCTCCTCCTCCTCCTCACCCGTCTCCCCCCCCCCCCCGGTTACCCTCCTCCTCCTCCTCCTCCTCCTCCTCACCCGTCTTCCCCCCCCCCCGGTTACCCTCCTCCTCCTCCTCACCCGTCTTCCCCCCCCCCGGTTACCCTCCTCCTCCTCCTCACCCGTCTTTCCCCCCCCCGGTTACCCTCCTCCTCCTCCTCTTCCCCCCTCCCCCCCCCCCCCCCCCCGGTTACCCTCCTCCTCCTCACCCGTCTTCCCCCCCCGGTTACCCTCCTCCTCCTCCTCACCCGTCTCCCCGGTTACCCTCCTCCTCCTCCTCACCCGTCTCCCCCCCCCCCCCCCCCCCCCCCCCCCGTACCCTCCTCCTCCTCCTCACCCGTCTCCCCCCCCCCCCCCCCCCCCCCCCCCGGTTACCCTCCTCCTCCTCACCCGTCTCCCCCCCGGTTACCCTCCTGCTCCTCACCCGTCTTCCCCCCCCCCACCCCCCCCCCCCCCCCCGGTTACCCTCCTCCTCCTCCTCACCCGTCTTCCCCCCCCCCCCCCCCCCGGTTACCCTCCTCCTCCTCACCCGTCCTTCCCCCCCACCCCCCCCCCCGGTTACCCTCCTCCTCCTCCTCACCCGTCTTCCCCCCCCCCCCCCCCCCCCGGTTACCCTCCTCCTCCTCACCCGTCCTTCCCCCCCCCCCCCCCCCCCGGTTACCCTCCTCCTCCTCACCCGTCCTTCCCCCCCACCCCCCCCCCCGGTTACCCTCCTCCTCCTCCTCACCCGTCTTCCCCCCCCCCCCCCCCCCCGGTTACCCTCCTCCTCCTCACCCGTGTTCCCCCCCCCCCCCCCCCCCGGTTACCCTCCTCCTCACCCGTCTTCCCCCCCCCCCCCCCCCCCCCCCCCGGTTACCCTCCTGCTCCTCACCCGTCTTCCCCCCCCCCCCCCCCCCCGGTTACCCTCCTCCTCCTCCTCACCCGTCCTTCCCCCCCCCCCCCCGGTTACCCTCCTCCTCCTCCTCCTCACCCGTCTTCCCCCCCCCCCCCCCCGGTTACCCTCCCCCTCCTCCTCACCCGTCTTCACCCCCCCCGGTTACCCTCCTCCTCCTCCTCACCCGTCTTCACCCCCCCCGGTTACCCTCCTCCTCCTCCTCCTCACCCGTCTCCCCCCCCCCCCCCCCCCCCCCCCCCCGGTTACCCTCCTCCTCCTCCTCACCCGTCTCCCCCCCGGTTACCCTCCTCCTCCTCCTCCTCCTCACCCGTCTTCCCCCCCCCCCCCCGGTTACCCTCCTCCTCCTCCTCACCCGTCTTCCCCCCCCCCCCCCGGTTACCCTCCTCCTCCTCCTCACCCGTCTTCACCCCCCCCGGCTACCCTCCTCCTCCTCCTCCTCACCCGTCTTCACCCCCCCCGGTTACCCTCCTCCTCCTCCTCCTCACCCGTCTTCCCCCCCCCCCCCCGGTTACCCTCCTCCTCCTCCTCCTCACCCGTCTTCCCCCCCCCCCCCCCCCCCCCGGTTACCCTCCTCCTCCTCCTCCTCACCCGTCTTCCCCCCCCCCCCCCCCCCGGTTACCCTCCTCCTCCTCCTCCTCACCCGTCTTCCCCCCCCCCCCCGGTTACCCTCCTCCTCCTCCTCCTCCTCACCCGTCTTCCCCCCCCCCCCCCCCCCCCCCCCCCCGGTTACCCTCCTCCTCCTCCTCCTCACCCGTCTCCCCCCCCCCCCCCCCGGTTACCCTCCTCCTCCTCACCCGTCTTCCCCCCCCCCGGTTACCCTCCTCCTCCTCCTCCTCACCCGTCTTCACCCCCCCCGGTTACCCTCCTCCTCCTCCTCCTCACCCGTCTTCCCCCCCCCCCCCGGTTACCCTCCTCCTCCTCCTCACCCGTCTTCCCCCCCCCCGGTTACCCTCCTCCTCCTCCTCACCCGTCTTCCCTTCCCCCCCCCCCCCCCCCCCCGGTTACCCTCCTCCTCCTCCTCCTCACCCCGCCTTCCCCCCCCCCCCCCCGGTTACCCTCCTCCTCCTCCTCCTCACCCGTCTTCCCCCCCCCCCCCCCCCGGTTACCCTCCTCCTCCTCCTCCTCACCCGTCTTCCCCCCCCCCCCCCCCGGTTTCCCTCCTCCTCCTCCTCCTCACCCGTCTTCCCCCCCCCCCCCCGGTTACCCTCCTCCTCCTCCTCCTCACCCGTCTTCCCCCCCCCCCCCCCCGGTTACCCTCCTCCTCCTCCTCCTCACCCGTCTTCCCCCCCCCCCCCCCCCCCCCCCCGGTTACCCTCCTCCTCCTCCTCCTCACCCGTCTTCCCCCCCCCCCCCCCCCCGGTTACCCTCCTCCTCCTCACCCGTGTCTCCCCCCCCCCCCCCCCCCCCCCGGTTACCCTCCTCCTCCTCCTCCTCACCCGTCTTCCCCCCCCCCCCCCCCCGGTTACCCTCCTCCTCCTCCTCCTCCTCACCCGTCTTCCCCCCCCCCCCCCCCCCCCCGGTTATTCCCCCCCCCCCCCCCCCCCCCCCGGTTACCCTCCTCCTCCTCACCCGTCTTCACCCCCCCCGGTTACCCTCCTCCTCCTCCTCCTCACCCGTCTTCACCCCCCCCGGTTACCCTCCTCCTCCTCCTCCTCCTCACCCGTCTTCCCCCCCCCCCCCCCGGTTACCCTCCTCCTCCTCCTCCTCACCCGTCTTCCCCCCCCCCCCCCCCCCCCGGTTACCCTCCTCCTCCTCCTCCTCACCCGCCTTCCCCCCCCCCCCCCCCCCCGGTTACCCTCCTCCTCACCCGTCTTCCCCCCCCCCCCCCCGGTTACCCTCCTCCTCCTCCTCCTCACCCGTCTTCCCCCCCCCCCCGGTTACCCTCCTCCTCCTCACCCGTCTTCCCCCCCCCCCCCCCCGGTTACCCTCCTCCTCCTCCTCCTCACCCGTCTTCCCCCCCCCCCCGGTTACCCTCCTCCTCCTCCTCCTCCTCACCCGCCTTCCCCCCCCCCCCCCCCCCCCCCCGGTTACCCTCCTCCTCCTCCTCCTCACCCGTCTTCCCCCCCCCCCCCCCCCCGGTTACCCTCCTCCTCCTCACCCGTCTTCCCCCCCCCCCCCCCCGGTTACCCTCCTCCTCCTCCTCCTCCTCCTCACCCGTCTTCCCCCCCCCCCCCCCCCCGGTTACCCTCCTCCTCCTCCTCCTCACCCGTCTTCCCCCCCCCCCCCCGGTTACCCTCCTCCTCCTCACCCGTCTTCCCCCCCCCCCCCCCCGGTTACCCTCCTCCTCCTCCTCCTCACCCGTCTTCCCCCCCCCCCCCCCCCAGGTTACCCTCCTCCTCCTCCTCCTCACCCGTCTTCCCCCCCCCCCCCCCCCCCGGTTACCCTCCTCCTCCTCCTCCTCCTCACCCGTCTCCCCCCCCCCCCCCCCCCCCGGTTACCCTCCTCCTCCTCACCCGTCTCCCCCCCCCCCCCCCCCCCCGGTTACCCTCCTCCTCCTCACCCGTCTCCCCCCCTCCCCCCGGTTACCCTCCTCCTCCTCACCCGTCTTCCCCCCCCCGGTTACCCTCCTCCTCCTCACCCGTCTTCCCCCCCCCCCGGTTACCCTCCTCCTCCTCACCCGTCTTCCCCCCCCCCCCCCCCCGGTTACCCTCCTCCTCCTCCTCCGTCTTCCCCCCCCCCCCGGTTACCCTCCTCCTCCTCCTCCTCACCCGTCTTCCCCCCCCCCCCCCCCCCCCCCCCCGGTTACCCTCCTCCTCCTCACCCGTCTTCCCCCCCCCCCCCCCCCCCCCGGTTACCCTCCTCCTCCTCCTCCTCACCCGTCTTCCCCCCCCCCCCCGGTTACCCTCCTCCTCCTCACCCGTCTTCCCCCCCCCCCCCCCCGGTTACCCTCCTCCTCCTCACCCGTCTTCCCCCCCCCCCCCCCCGGTTACCCTCCTCCTCCTCACCCGTCTCCCCCCCCCCCCCCCCCCCGGTTACCCTCCTCCTCCTCACCCGTCTTCCCCCCCCGGTTACCCTCCTCCTCCTCACCCGTCTTCCCCCCCCCCCCCCCCGGTTACCCTCCTCCTCCTCACCCGTCTTCCCCCCCCCCCCCCCGGTTACCCTCCTCCTCCTCCTCACCCGTCTTCCCCCCCCCCCCCCCCCCCGGTTACCCTCCTCCTCCTCCTCACCCGTCTTCCCCCCCCCCCCCCCCCCCCCCGGTTACCCTCCTCCTCCTCCTCCTCACCCGTCTTCCCCCCCCCCCCCCCCCCCCCGGTTACCCTCCTCCTC
Source organism: Heptranchias perlo (assembly GCF_035084215.1). NCBI lineage: Eukaryota > Metazoa > Chordata > Chondrichthyes > Hexanchiformes > Hexanchidae > Heptranchias > Heptranchias perlo. Next base: position 44,455,860 of record NC_090347.1, read on the forward strand.
CTCCTCCTCACCCGTCTCCCCCCCCCCCCCCCCCCCCGGTTACCCTCCTCCTCCTCCTCCTCACCCGTCTTCCCCGCCCCCCGGTTACCCTCCTCCTCCTCCTCCTCCTCCTCCTCACCCGTCTTGCCCCCCCCCCCGCCCCCCCCGGTTACCCTCCTCCTCCTCACCCGTCTTCCCCCCCCCCCCCCCCCGGTTACCCTCCTCCTCCTCCTCCTCACCCGTCTTCCCCCCCCCCCCCCCCCCCGGTTACCCTCCTCCTCCTCCTCCTCCTCCTCACCCGTCTTCCCCCCCCCCCCCCCCCGGTTACCCTCCTCCTCCTCACCCGTCTTCCCCCCCCCCCCCCCCCGGTTACCCTCCTCCTCCTCACCCGTCTTCCCCCCCCCCCCCCGGTTACCCTCCTCCTCCTCACCCGTCTTCCCCCCCCCCCCCCCCCCGGTTACCCTCCTCCTCCTCACCCGTCTTCCCCCCCCCCCCCGGTTACCCTCCTCCTCCTCCTCCTCCTCCTCACCCGTCTTCCCCCCCCCCCGGTTACCCTCCTCCTCCTCACCCGTCTTCCCCCCCCCCCCCGGTTACCCTCCTCCTCCTCCTCCTCCTCCTCACCCGTCTTCCCCCCCGGTTACCCTCCTCCTCCTCCTCCTCCTCACCCGTCTTCCCCCCCCCCCCCGGTTACCCTCCTCCTCCTCCTCCTCACCCGTCTTCCCCCCCCCCCCGGTTACCCTCCTCCTCCTCACCCGTCTCTTCCCCCCCCTCCTCACCGGTCCCGGTCCCGGTCCCGGTCCCGGTCCCGGTCCCGGTCACCCCCCTCCCCTCCCCTCCCTCCCCTCCTCACCTGTCCCTGTCCCTGTCCCGGTTACTCCCCTCCTCACCTGTCCGGTTACTCCCCTCCTCACCTGTCCCGGTTACCCCCCCCCGGTTACCCCCTCCGGTTACCCCCCTCCTCACCTGTCCCGGTCAGTTGCTCCACAGCAACTCCTGAGTCCACCAAGGGCGGCAAGATGGCGGTGCATAAGCGGAATTACGTCACAATACCCCCGGTCGCAGACA